>NC_025996.2:54679978-54738789 GCF_000442705.2 Elaeis guineensis | reverse complement strand
TTAAGTCCATCCATAGCCTTGAACTTAACCTAAATTTATTTGAGTTTAATTAGCTCTTAATTATGAGCCTAAGAATATTTGATTAAGTCAACTAGTTGGCATAATTATCCTAACATTATCTCTTCTTTATCTCCTGATTATCTCTAAGTGTGCATGTGGAATAGATGGAAGATTGAGTGGCGCATCTTTTTCTTTTTGAAAAATTTTGGATGCCAAATTCTTGAGGGGCCCACCCCTTCTTATGTGTCATGGCATAGAGGAGAGAGAGTGGGTTCACACCCCATCTTTTTGGCTAGAAATTTCTTTGTGAGGCGTCAAGAGTTGGCACCCTAACTACCTGACATATATTCTCATGATGCCTCTTGTACATGCTTAAAGAGGCTAATTAATTATCATTTATATCTGATTTTATTTGACATAAATCAGATTAAAAAAATAGAAGATTCTTATGAGATAAGAATCTATCTTTTTAAGATAATCGAGTTTCTAATATGTGTTAGGACAGTGTCTATATATAAAAAGTGCTTTCTATGGTTTCATAGAGTGAATTTTTGATCAACAAAACTCTCCCTCTCTCCATCTCCACACCTCCTCTCATCATTTTCTTTCTTTCCACATCCAAAAGTTTGGTGCTTTCTCTTCCACATGCTTAGAAGAAGTTCCGGTGACTGAGAGATCAAGAATCGAGGAGAAGAAGAAGAAGAAGGCTATAGATCAAGGAGTTGATCTCGTAGTTAAGATCAAAAGAGTTGATCAAAGTCTTTAAGGTCAAGGTTCTTCTTGAAAAGAAAAATCTCATATGAGAAGAAAAATTTGAGATCGATCCTAATGGATAATCGTAGAGCTCCGATACGTGTACGGTTCAACCTTCTACGAATGTGAGATCATCAATAGTGTCCCAAAGTCAATTGTCAGCCTGTTGACGGTTGTGCTCATTTTTGTATATGTACATGAATTATGAATTAATAAAAATTATTTTGGTATTTTTATCATAAAATATTTCATCTTCTAATGAACTCCTATGTTGTGGTGAAGTCCTTAGGACTATTTAGACTCGACAAAGTAGGATTTATCGTTTAGTCCTTAAATCTGTTCGCGACCAAATGATACGTTGTTACCAAGGATGACGTTTATCAAGCATAGGTCATTGTGTGCCATATAGGTTGGTTGTCCTCTTAATCAATGAGTGTGGAGACACTGGTATGGCATACAGGTGAGATATAAGGGTACATCTGTACTGAACGTGACCGACTCTGGAGCTATTTCTGCTGTCAAGATTTGCTCCGATGGAATATGGGTATAAATATCTCTCTGACCTGAGACCGCCACGGTGACTTGCAAGCAACTCACTGCACTTAGGCACTGGACTACCTGAATTTTTAATTCAGTGACGGAAGGCTGCTGGGTGTAGTCAAGTACTTGACTTGTCGGTGTGTGTGTCAAGATGGATTGACCACTCCAGTTTAGGAGCTATGTACAGTCGTATTTTAATTTAGCAAAACCTTGATCAGGGTAGTCTTTGTGAGGAGTCACAGAACTGTTTGAGTTGAGTACGATTCGAATGATCTAATCAGGATTGACAGTTTAACCCTGAGTCATCCTAAACACAGAGGTCAAAAGGATGAATTATACAGTAACCATATTCATGTAGGTTCTGAGTATTGTGATTGCGACCATTCGACCATCCGATCATCGGGTACCATTGCTAGATGGTCACTTCGATTAGTATAGGAATTGGTTCCTGTGCTACCGGCTTAGGTTCAAACCTGTGGGGTCACACACATTAGAGGTTCCTATCTGATCTGATGGCTGATGAAGAGTCCTAATGCTCGTGGACTATGAGTCCTACATGTCTGAGACTCTGTGATCGAGAATCAGGATTCTCTGATCATGAGTCCCACACATTTTGGGTACCGGGGTCAAGAGTCCCACTGGTTTGGGACTCTTCGATCAGGGTTACATATCGATGAATTCTGATGTCCGATTACCCATCGGATTTGGACTCAATATTTATGAGAGGTTTAATTAGTGATTTGATTACTAATTAACTCAATTTGATTGAGTAATTATTTTTGGATCAAGTCCAATTGACTTGGATTCAGTTGGGTTTGACCCGATTAGGAGTTGACCTAATCGTCGAGATGGTTTGGTCCCTGATATGATCAGGAGTTGGGCTTAATCAATTCCTGATTTGATTAAGATTTTATTGAGCCTAATTAAGCCTAATTTAGTTGGGTTTAAATTAGTCTAATTGGGCCTAACTTATTTGGTTCAATTAAGTTGGTTTAAATAATGAAACCACCTTGACCCATTCTTCCTGCGCCACCTCACTTCCACTGCGCCCATTTGAATTCACGAGAAGGAAGTTCTCATAATTTTTCCTCACGCAAAGCCCTCCTCACACCCTACTTTAATGCACCATATGAGTGGATAAGGATAATTGGTTGGCCATTCAAATTCAAAATAAAGTTTGAATTTGAATGAGCAACCAATCTTAGCGCCTTGATCTTATCCTCTTTTAACGCCCCATTTATTATACAAGAAAATATTTCTCATGAAATCACTCACACACAAATTAAGCCACGCCCTCCTCTTCTCATGCCCTTAGTGGATAGGAATAAATTGATTTTATTTGAATTCAAAATTTGATTTGAATTCAAATGTGCAATTACTCATCTTTATCCTCTCACGTGATAAGACGTTTGACATTGTTTTAAAAGGAGGAGAAGAGTGGGGCATGTGCAAGAAAAATTTTGGAGAGAAAATCTGGGCATGAGGAATCCTTGTGTGCAAGGTGAAGGTCTATATCCTTCCGAGAGAAAAAGAAAGAAAAGAAAGAAAAAGTGTGCGCAGGTTTCAGTGAGTTCTTCAGGGTTTCAGCCTGGAGTTCGGGAAGTGAGAAGGTGAGCTACGAGTGTCGTGAGCCCATAAAATTTTAGGAAGATCTTCAACATTCTCTCAAGCATGTCTACTAATGATCTAGAGCATCCAAAAAATCAGCAGACATCAATCGAAGGAGTTCGATCAGCATCGGCCGTCGAAAGGGCTCTACAACTAGCTAGCACTCGTGAGGAGTCGATCAGACCGGAGCTTCGTATGGATGATCTACAGAGGTTAGATATGCTGTGTGGCTACATCGTGATGATCAGACTCTCCGATGGTGATCAGATTGCGGTGATCTACTATCCGCATAAAGGTATTGTGTTCTGAACATATTACAGTAAAGTGTTTACTGTTCAAATTTGAATTTTAAATTTAAATGCATGCATGCTATATATCATATTTAGATCCTAGTGTAGGATAAATTTATGTTAATTAATTAGATTAATTAATATTTTTTCACTGTAAAATCATAATTTTAAAAAAATTTAAAATTACCATTTTACCCCTACACTGAATTTTCTCACAAATGGTATCAGAGCCAGGTTCTAAGATATGATATATATATTTGCATGCATAGATCAAGTTGTAATCTAAAAGTTTAAATTTGAAATTTGAAATTCAAATTTTGAAATTTAGATTTTGAAAGTTGTTCGAAATTTAAAATTCAAAAATTTAAAATTCAAAATTTGAAATTTAAATTTGAAATTTGAAATTTAAAATTTAAAATTCAAAATTTGAAATTCAAAATTTAAAATTCAAAATTTTGAAATTTGAAATTTAAAATTTGGTGAAATTTTAAATTTGAAATTCAAAATTTAAAATTCAAAATTTGAAATTCAAAATTTGAAATTTAAAATTTAAAATTTAAATTTAAATTTTAAAATTGATATATTTAGATATACTTGATCCAAGTAGCAAGTAATCGAATTGGGTTGGTTGCCATGGCCATCCGTCATAGGAGAAAAGTAGGGTTTAAAGGCCCTCTCCTCCCATTCGATGGGGTCTCCTATAGCGGTAGGGGTGCCGCTGCAATTATATCCTATGCAGATGAAGCAGTAAAAGGAATTAATTGTATAGGTTCAATTATGAAATTTATCATGAATGTGTTAGATTAGATCTAAAGGAATATTCATGATTTATTTTGATTGAGTTATTTTCTGTTATGTAATTAGCAATAGGATTGCTATTTATGAAATGTGCTGATCTATTTGTGAAATGAGTCAACATATTTAGTGAACAAAAATAAAACCTTTCAAATTTAAAAATTATTTTCGAAATGCCAAACCCCGACCTATCAGCCCAAATACTTAATTAAAAGAATTAAGTGTTGTCTAGTAGGTCTAGAATTATGAATTAAGACCTAAGATAATTGCATAAACTTGTGGGTCAATGGGTTAGATGGATTAGATCCATAATTGGGTTAGACCTAAGGTTAGCTTAAAAAATAGACTAAATTAGAGTAATTGATCAAATCTAATCAAAAGTTGAATTAGATTAGGTCAAAGATACTCTAGACTCAACTCCAATAGTTGTAGTTGAATGGGTCCATGTCTTTAACTAGATCAAGATAGACTTAATTCATGGCTATGTGGTGGAACCCTATTTACTAAGTTGATCAAATTAAAACTAATGAATGGTTGGTATCTAAGGTAAGTTTGGCAGTTTGACCAGTGATTTTTAAGCGGGAGCTACTCGCAGTGATTCAATCTCTGACGAGTTAATGGCTTATCCCCACCACTGATCTCACTTACCTGGTCAACCTGATGAATTAGGTTTTGATTAGATCACTTGGTGATTGGACTCACCCATGTCATTAGGTAAATCAGTTTGACTGATTTAGGTGCTCCTAATGTTGGCTTAATTAAATCCTTTTTAATCTGACTTGGTGAAGTCAGTGGGAGGATTAAATTGGCTGGTAATTTATCTTCTCATCTATTCTTTAATAAAATCTCAAAAATTATTAGGTCCTAAAAATATTAAGTTATATTGATAACTAAGTCATAGCCTCCCATTAAGTGAGTGATAATGAGTCCATTAGTTTAATAATCATTGGAGGCCTAAAGGCCTGGTGCTTATTGACTAATGAATTATCATTCATAATATGATAATTTGGTTTGAGTCTTTCTAATGGTGGTCAGGTCGGCCGGCCAAAGTCGGACTTGATCATTTATTGGTCCGATTCACCAAATCAAATCATGTTAATGGTTGGACCTAACCAGATTTTTTAGTGGAGGCCAAAGCCTACTGATTAGATTCTGGGGCAAAATTAATTACTAGAAGTTGTTTAGAGAAATAACTGGTTATGAACCTACCCATAGATGCACATGGGTTGACCAACCAAAGTTGGGCTCGTGTGTAGTCTGTGTGGATTCTAGTACCCACTAAGGAATTAAAGTAATTCCTCGAATTGGAGGTTGAGGCTATCAATTCATAAAAATACTGGGAGAAACTTTAGACTAAAGTCCAAGTCTTTAGTATTAATAATTTATGTACTAATATAGGTCTGGTTTTCCTTTATGCAGCTATGGCCACTACCCTGTCGCTCTTGTCATTATTAGATAATGACAAGCTCATGGGACCTAATTTCGATAGCTGGTATCGAAAATTAAAAATCGTCCTTGAGCATGAGCGGATCCTTTATGTAGTAACGGATCCAGCACTTGAGGAGCCAGCCTCGAATGCTAGAGGGGTGGTCTGAGACACTTACCAGAAGTGGCTCAATGATCGCACCATCATTCGATGCATTATGCTGGCGGCAATGAATGATGAGTTCAGCCGTAGGTTTGAGAACGCCCAACCACAGGAGATGCTTCAAATGTTGAACAACTCCTTTGGCATGCCTGACGACGTTGAAAGGCACAAAATAGTTGTGCCATTTTCAATGCTCGGATGAGGGATAGAGCCTCAGTCACTGATCATGTACTGTACATGATCGAAATGATTGAGCACCTAAGTAAACTGGGCTTTTTCCTGCACGAGCAACTCGGTAAGGATGCGATCCTTAATTCTCTACCCAGTCTTACCTTCCTTTTTACTCATTTTCGAATGACAAAGCCTGTAGTGAACTACCACGGCTTGTTAGGTTGCTGTAGAACTTTGAGAAGGACCACCAGCTCCATAAGGAGTCGGTAAATATTGTGGGAGGGTCTTCTTCTGGTCGTCGACCCTTTAAGAAAGGGAAGAAGAAGAAGAAGAATAAGAAGGTACAGCCGCATGCTGGGATGTCTGCACAGGGTCAAACCAAGAAGCGCAAGCTCGACCAGAGCCAGGCGGAGTGCTTCTTTTGCAAGAAGCAGGGGCACTGGAAGAGGAACTATCCTCTATACATTACCTCACTGACCCGAACAGGCCGAAGAAGAAGCAAGGTACTTATATGATAACACCTTGCAACTTTTTCATTTGTGATACTACTACCTGCGTATTGGATACCAGAAGCCCTTATCATATTTGCAATTCGATGCAGGGTCTGCAGGTCAGTAGGAGATTTGATGAAGCGAGAGATTCATGAATGTTGGAGATAGAAGCAAAGTTCAAATTTTAGCATTAGGAATCTTGAACCTTGTAATCAATTCTCAAAATATCATTATGAGTGAATGTCACTATTGTCCAAGCTTTTTATTAAATATTATTTCTGTAGGCCTTTTGGCCATGAACGGTTATCAATTTTTAATAAAAGAAAATATTTGTAATATCATTTTGAATGGTGTTACAATGTTTGTTGGACAACTTAATAATAGAATTTACTTTCTATCACAACCTGTTAATGTGGTTCAAACCTCCAGTAAATGTCTTAGAATAGATAATGTGTCAGACGTCTACCTTTGGCACTGTAGGCTAAGTCATATCAATAAGAACAGGATAAACAGGTTAGCTCAAGAAGGAATTCTTGAAGTAGGTGATTGTGAATCACCTCCTGTTAGGATTTGATGCCTCAAGATTCAGCCCACATTGAGCCCACAGCGAGATTCATGGCAAGAAATGGAGTCCAACAAGATCAAGATCATTTGAAACGGAGCTCGGATGGAGGAGATACGAGCTTTTGAAGTCGGCACGAGATTCGAGGTGGCGGAGGACCACCGGCGATCGGCAGCGGGCGGCAGCGGTGCGTGGGATGGCGCGACCAAGGCCCACGCAGGATGCACGACCCACACGGGCGGGCGGCCCAGGCGCGCGCAGGCCCGTGTGCGGGAGTGGGCCGACCCAAGAGCGGCCTGCTGGCCCTTTGCCCTGGTCCACCGTGGACCGAATGGTCCACGGCTGGCCTGTGGACCACGTGGGCGTTTTCCACATGTTTCTCGCGGTCCACGGCACTATTCCATAGACCGAACGAGATCGGACGGCCCAGACAGATTGCGGTCTTGATCCGATGGTCTGGGACGTGATTTGGGTTGATTAAGGAGTCCTAATCATGATCTAAGTCGTGATTAAGGTCTATAAAAAGCCCTGTACACAGAGAACAGAGGGATGTGGTTCGGATTTGTGCCGTACGAAGCCCGTACGGAACCCAAGAGAAGGGAGAGGCGGAAGCACTGAGAGAGAAGGAGCAGGAGGCTTCTGGACAGCGGTCGCCAGGCACTTCAGGGGTTCATGGGGTCTTCCAAGAGAGAGAGAGCTTTTGTGAGGAGAACTTCTAGTGAGAGAGAATTGGGTGTACAAGGGTTGAGGGTGAGGTTCCTCTTGTAAAATTTTTTTTTCATAGTGAAGTTTGCATGCCCCGTGGAGGCGAGCCTTTTGTGGCTGATCCACATATTTTGATTGTTTTTCTTTTACTTTGTTTCTTCTTTTTTCCTGCTGCATCGCGTGGTACTGAAAAATCTTGGGAGGTGGTGTCCTGGCCAGACATCCACCCAACAAGTGGTATCAAAGCAAGGCAGTACAAGGATGCAGATTGCAGTGGTGGTGAGCAAGACTGAAGATGGAGAAGACAGGAACAATCAAGATGGAGATCAACAAGTTCGATGGTAAGAGCAATTTCTCCTTGTGGCAAGCAAGGGTGAAGGACATGCTCATCCAACAGGGGTTGATCGAAGCTCTCTTGTGTGATGAGAAGCCGACCACCATGGAGGTGCGGGATTGGAAATGGCTACAGATGCAGGCGGTGAGTACCATCTGCATGTACCTGGCAGATGAGATGGTGATCCATGTGCTGAGCGAGATTTCCCGACGGTGCTGTGGTCGAAGCTCGAGGAGTTGTACATGGTGAAGTCTCTCACCAATACTTTTTTCCTCTGGAGGTAGTTTTACCAACTGTGGATGACTGAGGGACAGAGCGTGCAGGAGCATCTCAGCTACTTCCAAAAGATCCTCACCGACCTTCTCAGCGTTGGCGAGAATGTTAAGGAGAAGACCAGGGCACAGGTTTTGCTGGCGTCACTTCTCCTTCATACGAGTCCTTGGTGACTGCTCTTCTAGTGGGGAAGAGCACTATCAAGATGGATGAGGTCACTGCGGTGATACTCCAGAATGAGGTTCTCAAGAGGGAGAACCCAGCTTCGAGCTCAGGTGGTGGTAGCTCAGCTTTGGTGGCTTTTGGAAGAGCAGGAGGTGGTAGACGGAGCGACAGGAGATCACAATGAGGGCGGTCTAAGTCCAGGAGGGACTTGAGCAAAACCAGGTGTTACCAGTATGAGGAGTTGGAGCATCTAGCCAAGATTGCCCTCAACTTAAAAATCGGATGGTGGCTGCTGTAGCGACGGCCAGTAGCGATTTAGATGGAGATGTCCTGGAGATATCTGACGAGATATCTACTTCTTCCAGTAGTGGATATTAGATTCTGCATGCCCCTATCATGTGTGTTGCAGAGAGGAGCAGTTTGACTCCCTAGAGAACAGTGAGGGCACTGTATATCTGCCAGATGGATCGAGCTATGCGATCAGAGGCATTGGGACGGTCAGTTGGAGGACACATGATGGT
Organism: Elaeis guineensis; assembly: GCF_000442705.2. NCBI lineage: Eukaryota > Viridiplantae > Streptophyta > Magnoliopsida > Arecales > Arecaceae > Elaeis > Elaeis guineensis. The sequence goes on along the minus strand of NC_025996.2, from coordinate 54,729,993 downwards.
GCAGTGAGAGATTGGGGGAGGTCCGATACATACTCGATTTCAGGCAAAATTTTATCTCACTTAGCAGACTGGATTCAAGAGGCTATAGGACGGTAGCTGGTGGAGGAATCCAGAGGGTGTTACATGGTGATAGGATTGTGCTGGAGGGAAGAAGGGGAGCAGAGGATATTATTACCTGGCAGGGAGCCCAGTGCGAGGTGGAGCTTCGAAGCCAGGCGGAGCCCAGAGCGAGGTGGAGCTCCAGGAGGTGGATCGAGCATGAGACAGGAGACTCGGAGGATGAGAGGCGACGTCACAAGGTGAGATTCCTATTACCATAGACGATGCCTCGAGCAGGTCTCAGATCAGGAGGAGCACAGCATATGATGGAGATGGGATCAAGCAGCCTGGCTTGACTCCCATGTTTGCCCATCCATGATCAACAGGCGATTGCCCCAGGGTATGGGGGCGAGGAGATCCAGAAGCTCTCGGAGTTTGGAGGAGGCCGAATATCGAGTCGAGGTGGAGATTGTTAGGATTTGATGTCTCGAGATTCAGCCCATATTGAGCCCACAGTGAGGTTCGCAGTGAAAAATGAAGTCCAACGAGACCAAGATCATCTGAAACGGAGCTCGGATGGAGGAGATACGAGCTTTTGAAGTCGGCATGAGATTTGAGATGGCGGAGGACCACCGGCGATCGGCGGCGGGTGGCAGCGGTGCGGCCGCAGGCGGCGGCGTGCGGGACTCGTGACCTAGGCCCGCGTGGGATGCACGACCCACGCGGGCGGGCGGCCCAGGTGGGCGCGCGGCCCAGGCGGGCGCACGGCCCAGCCGGGCATTCGGCCCAGGTGCGCACAGGCCCGCGTGCGGGAGTGGGCCAGCCCAGGCGCGGCCTGCTGGCCCTTTGCCCCGGTCCATCGTGGATGAGCGGTCCACGGCTGGGCCTGTGGACCGCGTGGGTGTTTCCCACGTATTTCTCATAGTCCACAGCACTATTCCATGGACCAAGTGCGATCGGATAGCCCAGAGAGATTGCGGTCTTGATTCGACGGTTTGAGACGTGATTTGGGTTGATTAAGGAGTCCTAATCATGATCTAAGTCGTGATTAAGGTCTATAAAAAGCCCTGTACACAGAGAACAAAGGGGTGTGGTTCAGATTTGCACCGTACGAAGCCCGTACGGAACCCAAGAGAAGGGAGAGGCAGAAGCGCTGAGAAGAAGGAGCAGGAGGCTTCTGGACAGCGGTCGTCAGGCACTTCAGGGGTTCAGGGGGTCTTCCAAGAGAGAGAGAGCTTTTGTGAGGGAACTTCTAGTGAGAGAGAATTGGGTGTATAAGGGTTGAGGGTGAAGTCTCCTCTTGTAAAATTTTTTTTTCATAGTGAAGTTTGCATGCCCCGTGGAGGCGAGTCCTTTTGTGGCTGATCCATGTATTTTGATTATTTTTCTTTTATTTTGTTTCTTCTTTCTTCCTGCTGCATCGCGTGGTACTAAAAAGATCTTGGAGGTGGTGTCCTGGCCAGACATCCACCCAACACTTCCAACCTGTGAGTCCTGTCTTCTTGGTAAAATGACCAAGTCACCTTTTACTGGAAAAGGTGAGCGAACCAGTGAACTCTTGGCTCTGGTATATTCTGATGTATGTGGACCATGAACTCAAGTGCAAGAGGTGGATATTTCTACTTCATAACCTTCATAGATGACCTATCGAGGTATGGTATGTCTATTTAATGAAGCATAAGTCGAGTCGTTTGAAATGTTCAAACTATTCTGAAATGAGGTAGAAAAATAAACTGAAAAGTATATTAAAACTCTTCGATCTGATCGAGGAGGTAATACCTTTCCAATGATTTTCTGACATATCTTGGGGAGAATGGGATTTCTCTGAGTGGATACCTCCTGGAACACTACAGCATAATGGTGTGTCTGAAAGGAGGAATCGGATCTTGTTGGACATGGTTCGATCCATGATGGGGTTTGCTGGTCTGTCGATCTCCCTTTGGGGATATGCGCTCGAATCGGCTTGTTACCTTCTAAATAGAGTTTCGAGTAAGTCTGTAACCAAAATGCCATATGAGATATGATAAGACATAAGCCAGTACTCTCGCACCTTAGGGTTTGGGGGTGTCCGGTTATGTTAAATTTAATTACGAACAAGCTAGGACCAGGTCTGACAAGTGTAATTTTATAGGATACCCAAAAGAGACCAAAGGTATTACTTCTACCTAGCTGATGAGCAAAAATATTTGTCAGCCTTAAGGCAATCTTTTTGGAAAGGGAGTTCCTTGGTGAAGGGACTGTTGCCTCTAAGGTCGAACTTAAGAAATTCGACAGGTGAAAATCCGATGCAAGTTGCTGAACCTGAATCGGATTTGATTAGATCAGATCCGGAGCCCATTGTTCAAGCACCCTTAAGGCGATCTGATAGAGTACCATGTCAACCGGACAGATACTATGTTTTTTGGTCCGGGACGACGATCCTATCGAATTGATGAAAATGATGAGGATCCGATCACCTACATGGATGCAATGCAGAGACCCGACTCTGAGAAATGGCTAGAGGCCATGAAATCCAAATGGAGTCCATGAAGGTCAACGATGTGTGGACATTGGTTGACCCACCCGAAGGAGTAAAACCCATAGGGTGTAAGTAGATCTTCAAGAGGAAGAGGGGCACAAATGGAAAGGTGAAAACCTATAAAGTCCGTCTGGTTGCCAAGGGATATGTCAACATTATGGTATAGACTATGACGAGATATTTTCTCCTGTGGCAATGCTCAAATCCATTCGGATTATGCTTGCAATAGCTGCCCATCTGGACTATAAATCTGGTAGATGGATGTGAAGACAGCTTTCCTAAATGGAGAGCTAGATGAAGAGGTGTATATGATACAACCTGAAGGATTCACATCCACAATGAGTCTAAGGTGTGCAGACTACAGAGGTCCATTTATGGACTTAAGCAGGCATCTCGGAGTTGGAACATACATTTTGATAGGAGATCAAGACGTATGGCTTCGTTAAGAATGGAGAAGAGCCCTGCATTTATAAGTGGGCTAATGGTCCAGTAGTGGTATTTTTGTATTGTATGTGGATGATATTCTCTTAATCGGGAATGATGTCCCTACATTACAGGGAATAAAGATTTGACTGTCGTCACAGTTCTCCATGAAAGATTTGGGAGAAGCTTCCTACATCCTAGGGATGAGGATCCATAGGGATAGATCTAAAAGGTTGCTTAGTTTATCCCAGTCTACGTACATAGATACTATGCTGAAGAGGTTCAGCATGGAGAATTTCAAGAAAGGCTATCTACCGATAGGCCATGAATTTCTCTCTCGAAGAGGGATTGTCTGACAACACCTCAAGAGAGAGAGCGTATGGGTAGAATTTCATATGCTTCGGCAGTGGGATCTATCATGTACATCATGACATGTATACAACCAGATGTGGCATACTCACTAGGGGTAGTGAGTAGATACCAATCTGATCCAGGGGAGAATCACTGAAGGTTGTTAAAACTATCCTAAGTATTTAAGAAATACTAAGGACCAGTGGCTTGTTTATGGTGAATCGAACTTGAGACTTATAGGGTTTACAGACTCTAGTTTCCAGTCTGATCACGATGACAGCAAAAGTGTGTCGGATTTATTTTTACCCTTAATGGTGGGGCTATCTGCTGGAAGAGTTCCAAGCAACACACAGTGGCTGATTCAGTTTGCGAGGCGGAGTATGTCGCTGCATCAGATGCTGCCAAAGAAGCGGTGTGGCTGAGAAAATTCATCACCGAGCTCAGAGTAGCACCCTCCTTGTTGGTCCAGTTCTGCTCTACTGTGACAGCTCTGGAGCCATTGCTCAGGCGAAGGAACCCAAGGCACACCAGTGGACGAAGCATATTCTGCGTCGCTACCATCTCATCCGAGAAATTGTGGATCGAGTGACGTCGACCTTCAGAAGATTGACGGAAAGGAGAACCTGACCGACCCATTCACTAAAGCCATTTGGTGAAGGATTCGACGACTACAAGTCGAAGATAGGTATTAGATACTGCACCGATTGGCTTTAGGCCAAGTGGAAGATTGTTGGAATAGTGTCCCAAAGCCAATCGTCAGCCTATTGACGTTGTGCTCATTTTTGTATATGTACATGAATTATGAATTAATAAAAATTTTTTGATATTTTTCATCACAAAATATTTCATCTTCTAATGAACTCCTATGTTGTGGTGAAGTCCTTAGGACTATTTAGACTCGACAAAGGAGGATTTATCGTTTAGTCCTTAAATCTGTTCCGACCAAATGATACGTTGTTACAAGGACGACAATGTTTATCAAGCATAGGTCGTTGTGTGCCATATAGGTTGGTTGTCTTCTTAACCAATGAGTGTGGAGACACTGGTATGGCATACAGGTGAGATATAAGGGTACATCTGCACTGAACATGACCGACTCGGAGCTATTTCTGCTGTCAAGATTTGCTCGATGGAATATGGGTATAAATATCCCTCCGACCTGAGACCGCCACGGTGACTTGCAAGCAACTCACTGCACTTAGGTACTGGACTATCTGAATTTCTAATTCATGATGGAAGCTGCTGGGTGTAGTCAAGTACTTGACTTGTCGGTGCGTGTGTCAAGATGGGATTGACCACTCCAGTTTAAGAGCTGTGTACAGTCGTGTTTCAATTTAGCAAAACCTTGGTCAGGGTAGTCTTTGTGAGGAGTCACAGGACTGTTTGAGTTGAGTACGATTCGGATGATCTAATCAGGGTTGACAGTTTAACCCTGAGTCATCCTAAACACAGAGGTCAAAAGGATGAATTATACAGTAACCATATTACGTAGGTTCTGAGTGTTGCAATTGCGACATTCGACCTATCGTCATCGGGTACCATTGCTAGATGGTCACTTCGATTAGTACAGGAATTGGTTCCTGTGCTACCGACTTAGGTTCGAACCTGCGGGGTCACACACATTAGAGGTTTCTATCTGATCTGATGGCTGATGAAGAGTCCTAATGCTCATGGATTATGAGTCCTACATGTCTGGGACTCTGTGATCAAGAATCAAGATTCTTTGATCATGAGTCCCACACATTTTGGATACCAGGGTCAAGAGTCCCACTGGTTTGGGACTCTTCGATCAGGGTTACATATCGATGAATTCTGATGCCGATTACCCATCGGATTTGGACTCAATATTTATGAGAGTTTAATTAGTAATTTGATCACTAATTAACTCAATTTGATTGAGTAATTATTTTTGAATCAAGTCCAATCGACTTGGATTCAGTTGGGTTTGACCGATTAGGTTAAGAGTTGACCTAATCGTCGAGATGGTTTGGTCCCTGATATGATCAGGGTTGGGTTTAATCAATTCCTGATTTGATTAGGATTTTATTGTGCCTAATTAAGTCTAATTTAGTTGGATTTAAATTAGTCTAATTGGGCCTAACTTATTTGGTTCATTTAAGATGGTTTAAATAATGAAACCACCTTGACCCATTCTCCCTGCGCCACCTCACTTCCACTGCACCCATTTGAATTCACGAGAAGGAAGTTCTCATGAATTTTTTCTCACACAAAGCCCTCCTCACTCCTACTTTAATGCCCATATGAGTGGATAAGGATGATTGGTTGGCCATTCAAATTCAAAACAAAGTTTGAATTTGAATGAGCAACCAATCTTAGCGCCTTGACCTTATCCTCTTTTAACGCCCCATTTATTACACAAGAAAATATTTCTCATGAAATCACTCATGTACAAATTAAGCCATGCCCTCCTCTTCTCACACCCTTAGTGGATAAAAATAAATTGGTTTCCATTTGAATTCAAAATTTGATTTGAATTCAAATGTGCAATTACTCATCTTTATTCTCTCACGTGGATAAGATATTTGACATTGTTTTAAAAGGAGGAGAAGAGTGGGGCATGTGCAAGAAAAATTTTGGAAAGAAAATCTGGGCATGAGGAATCCTTGTGTGCAAGGTGAAGGTCTATATCCTTCCGAGGGAAAAAGAAAGAAAAGAAAGAAAAAGTGTGCGCAGGATTTCAGTGAGTTCTTCAGGGTTTCAGTCTGGAGTTCGGGAAGTGAGAAGGTGAGCTACGAGTGTCGTGAGCTCACCAAATTTTATAAGGATCTTCAACATCCTCTCAAGCATGTTTGCTGATAATCTAAAGTATCTAAAGAATCAACAGACATCGATCGAAGGAGTTTGATCAGCATCGGCCGTTAAAAGAGCTCTACAACGAGCTAGCACTCGTGAGGAGTCGATCAGATCGGGAGCTTCGTGTGGACGATCCATAGAGGCCAAATACACTGTGTGGCTGCATCGTGATGATTAGACTCTCCCGATGGTGATCAGATTGTGGCAATCTACTACCCGCACAAAGGTATTGTATTCTGAACACATTACAGTAAAGTGTTTACTATTCAAATTCGAATTTCAAATTTATATGCATGCATGCTATATATCATATTTAGATCCTAGTGTAGGATAAATTCATGTTAATTAATTAGATTAATTAATATTTTTTTACTGTAAAATCATAATTTTAAAAAAATTTTAAAATTATCATTTTACCCCTGCACTGAATTTCTCCATATTTCTTCCCGTACAAAGATAATGAGATCTGATCTCATAAAATTTTTCTAAATTTTAGATTGATAATTGATAGGTGATATATTTTTATATTTATTGTAGGTATTTTTCATAATTTATGGTGCTAACATCTTCTTAAAAATTTAATTTCATAAATTTATTGAATTTTCTTGAAAAATAAATAATTTTAGAGAAATATATAAAATTAGAATATATTTATCAAAAATAGATATTAATTTAATTGAGTAATTTAAACACCAAAATTAAAAAAAAAATTAAAAAATTTAATGCATATTTTTTTTAATTTTTCAGACAAAAATCAGAGTAAAAATGGAGACAAAATCCTTTAAAAAAATCTAAAAATAGCCTTCGGTGCACGATGGACCAGCCGCTCGATCCACAAAGCCAGGGTGCGGTCCATGAAAATAATTTCACGATCCATAGATGTGGCTCACAGTGAGAGAAGGATTTTAGGTATGATCCAACGACTGACATCCATCCCGACCTAGATTCGACAGTCCCGTTTGCTGTCGATTTATAAGAGGAGGTTTTGCACGATCTAACGGTCCAGAAGCGATCCATCACACGATCGGACGGTTGAGGATGCTCCCAACTGTGTTAAGGAGATATATGGTATGATCCGATAGCTCAAACCAATCTAACCCAGATCGGACGACTACGATTTGATCCGACTTTGATAAGGATTAAAACATTGATTTTTGATCAAATCTGGGTGGTCCAAGCCTGATCTGACGGTCAGAAAAATTCTTAAGAATTTTTATATGATTTCTAAGGATTTTAGGACTCTTTTTTCTATCAAAAAAATATAAAAAATTATTTATAAATAAGAAATCTAGGAATAAGCTTTGGGAGGAGAAAAAATTAGAGAAAAAATAAGAAAAAAATAGAGAAAAAATTCAAGGAGCTTTAGGATCAATTATTGGGAGATTATGGAGCTAGAGAGCTTGATGCGAGACTAAATCCCATCAATCCAAGAATATGATGAAGCCTGTAAATAAATTTTTATTTTTTTTTATATATTTAATTTTTATGCAATAAAATTTTATTTTATTTCATATTTTTTTATTTTTCCTGAGGTATTGATCCAGCCTACACGGTCTATATCTTCTCTTGACATGTCGTGATCTCTGGATATGGTACGTGCTTAGGAAAGCTAGATCATGGTATGCTAGATTAAATCTTATATCCTGTAAATAAGATGAGCTGTGATCTACTGATACAGTCCGTATCTCTTAGAGATAAACTATACTAATACCATAATTATAAGAATTAAATATTGTAATATAAAAAAAGGAAGAAAATAAATCTCTTTGCATGGTGGATTCAGAATTCCTGAGTTATTTCTCTAAATTATTTTCTTTCTTAATTTAATTTATGCTTTTGATTTCTTACTATTCTATTTCTTGTTAATCCTTCTGCAATCAATTCTCTTTTATTTTTTTCTTCATAAAAAAAAAGATAATCATCCTAAATCTCTATGGAGACGATCCCGACTCACCCTATCTATATAGTTTGAGTTGATTTTTATTTTTGACCGCCTATGATAGTGATCAAATTTTGGTGTCGTTGTTGAAGATCTAGGCATGATTATTTTAAAAATATATATTTTGAGTTTTTTTTAATTATTTTCTAACTTAGTTCTTATTCAAACTTACTTTCTTAAAAAAAAATCTTTACATTGACACCTCATAATTTAGTTAGAGAATTAGACACTTAATCACAAAACTTAAAAAGTGAAACAAATTAATTTACTCTTGACTAACTACCAAATCTAGTCACTTTTTGTTCTTGCATTGCATAATTCCATAAAACTCTTAAGGGCACAAACCCTAAATAAGATAAGGTGAGAATTTTATCACCCTTTCTTGGCCCACAAACCACCATCCTGCATGTTACATTGACCTAAATCTTAACTTAAAATCACTTAGACATTGGCCCTAAGAACTTTCGAGCTCAATAGGATAAGGAATCCTAAGAGTAAGATGGGGTTAGGGTTCGTTAGTTTGATTGGTGTCTAGGAAAGTGGTTCAAGGACTATATCCTAAAGGAAGGTAGTTATTTAATTGGTTCCGTTCACTTATCTGGCCAACTCAGTTGGTATCTAAGGAAAGCAATGGGGGGATCCCCACCGATCTTACACTTACCAGGCTAGTTGAGTAGCTAGTCTTTTATCTGGAGTGCTCAAAGGCAACCTTGACAAGTTAGGAGCTATCTAGATCTAGGGTTACCCTTAGCTAGGATTGATTGTATAACGTGACTACTAACCTACAAACATTAACCCTAATTAAAATGCTCTTCTCTATCGTCTCTAGATTTAGAACTCCTTAGACCCCCATCTTTAGAATTTTTTTCTCATCTATTTTCTCTTCTTTTTTTAAAAAAATAATAAAATAAAAAATAAAAAAAATTATAAAAATAACTAAAAATTTTCAAATTTCTTCATGGACAAGGTTATCTGGTCGACTAGTAAGAATAGAACCAAACTTTACATCGAGTCCAGTAGACCTTAAGCCCACCATGAGTGAACCCAAACATGAACTTAGGATCTTGAAAGACCTTTGCTATTCAGTTGGGACAGTCCAATCCTCATGTATCCGACTGCTACAAACTGATGTCAATTTTGAAATTAAACCTCAAATCATAAACATGCTTTCCAAATTCACTGGAATTGAGGATGCATACATTTTTATGAGAGAATTTGAGAAAGTATGCATCACGATACAGCTTCAACAGCTCACTGAGGATACTGTAAAACTTAAGTTGATCAACTTTGCCCTCAAAGATAGTGCCAAAAAGTGGTTATACAGTCTTCCTAATCAATCCATCGCATCATGGGAGTGTTTTGTTAGAGTGTTCCTGAAAAAAAAATTTTCACACCATAAGACTATCAAATTTAGGAATGAGATTTATCAATTTTATCAATTACCAGGTGAGTCCTTTCGAAAGTGCTTTGATCATTTTAAGAATCTTTTGAGTCAATGCCCACACCATGGAATAGAAACTTGGAGGCTGTGCCAAATCATTTATGAAGGACTAGACCCAAACTCAAGAACCATGTTAGAATCAATGTGTCAGGGTCAATTCATGAATAAAGAACCCATAGAAGCCTGACAATTTCTAGAGGATCTAGTAGAAAAGAGCCTACAATGGGAGATTACTAGAAAACCCGACAGACACACACCTTCAAGAGGGGGTGTATATCAAGTTCAACCTTTCCTAGCTGAAGAGGTTAAATTTGCATCTTTGATCCATAGGATAGAGGCTCTAGAACTCAAGGAACACACCCAAGTGAATCAGGTTGCAACAACAACTTGCAATGGGTGTAATGCCATAGACCACATGATGGAAGGATATCCTTTCTTGATGGGTCCAGCCTAGAACGAAGCAGCACAGATGAATGTAGCTTATCAAAGACCCACAAATGACCCCTACGCACCAACATACAATCAGGATGGAGGAACCACCCCAATTTTTCTTGATCACAAGGATCAAACTCAATTAAACTTGCTTTCACTCAACCCAACCCCAAACCTTCTCAATCATCAAATATCCCATCAGGTTTCAGCAATGATCAAAGGCTTAACTCACTAGAAAAGAGTCTAAAAATCTTAGCAAAATTATCTGCTAGCACCAACACTACACTGAACAACTTCATGCAGACCACAAGCCAGCTTTTAACTTCCAACACCCAGACTATTACCCGTTTAGAGATGCAATTAGGTCAATTAGCTACGGTTGTAAGTGAAAGAGAAAAAAATAAACTACCGAGTCAATCCGAGGCTAATCCTAGGACCCAGAACAATCAAGGACTACAACAAGGAGCCCAGATCAATCAATTAAATGTAATTCATACTTTAAAGTCTGAAAAATAAGTAGACAACCATGTCGGTACACCTGAAGATCAAGATGAACCATTATCTAAACCACCTCATGAGCAAGTGTTCAATCAGACCGAGTTTAAGGATCCAGATAAGTCTAAAGAGTCAATAGAGATTAAAAAACCATCCAAGCCACTTGAATAATCCACATCAGGGATTAAGTAATTTGAGACATCACCTACCAATCCTATAGCTCCTTTTCTAAATAGACTTAGGTCAACAAACACTCAGCCTATATGGATCAAATCTTAGAGATGTTTAAACAAGTGAAAGTGAATATCCCTCTATTAGATATGATCCAACAAGTTTCCACATATATCAAATTTTTCAAAGACCTATGCACCAAGAAAAAGACCACCAATATTCTCAAGAAAGCCTTCTTGGCGGCTAGTGTGAGCTCATATCTATCAAGCCACATGCCTGTCAAGTACAAAGATTCAGGATCTCCTACAATCTCTTGTGTTATTAGGAAAACCATCATTAACAGGGCCTTATTAGACTTAGGAGCTAGTGTGAATATCCTATCTTATTCGGTCTATAAAAAATTGGGGATAGTAGAATTAAAGTCTACCGAAATGATATTGCAATTGGCAAATCGATCAGTGAGGATCTCCAAAGGAGTTGTGAAAGATGTGTTAATCAAGGTAAGTAATTTCATTTATCCTATTGATTTTGTATCCTCGAAACTGAACCAGTGATTAATCCAAAAGATCACATTCCAGTAATTTTAGGAAGATCATTCTTAGTGACCACCAACGTCCTAATCAATTGTCACAATGGACTCATGAAACTCTTATTTGGAAATATGACCATTGATCTTAATATTTTCAATTTGAAAATAAAAGAGACTAATTCGTTGATATAAATCTGATTCAGGATGAGATCTATGAGACCATTGACCTAGAGGAAGAAGATTTTGACTATAATCTCTAGTCAGATCAAGAATTTGAAATAGCTTATAAAATATCTCTATCTAGTGATCAGAGAGTTCATCCACAATGGCAACCACCTGTCGAACTACTTATGAGGATGGATGAACCTATACACAAGCCATCGATTGAGGAAGCACCTAAACTAGAACTCAAAATACTCCTCAGCATCTCAAATACGCCTATCTAGGTCCATCAGAAATCCTATCCGTAATTATCACATCAGACCTAGATCAAACCAAGAGGATAAACCTTTAGCTGTCCTAAAAAAAAATAAGGAAGCCATAGGCTGGACCATGGCTGACATCAAAGGGATCAGCCCTTCAATTGTCCAACATCAAATTTATTTAGAGGAGGAAGCCAAGCCAATCAGAGACCCCCAAAAAAGACTTAACCCAACTATGAAGGAGGTAGTGAAGAAAGAGATTTTCAAGTTACTAGACAATGAATTATCTATCCTATTTCAGATAGTTCATGGGTTAGCCCAATTCAAGTAGTGCCTAAAAAGTCTGGGATGACAGTGGTCCAAAATGAAGCAAATGAGTTAGTGCTGACTAGAGTCCAAACTGAATGGAGAGTTTGTATTGATTACAGAAAATTAAATGCGGCCACAAGAAAGGACATTTTTTCCTACCATTCATTGATCAAATGTTGGAAGGCTAGCCGGACATGAGTTCTATTATTTTCTTGATGAATATTCCGACTATAATCAGATTCTATAGCATAGAGATCAAGAGAAGACCACATTTACCTATCCATTTAGAACTTTTGCCTATAGACGTATGCTTTTGGTTTATGTAATGCTTCATCTACTTTTCAAAGGTGCATGGACATCATCTTTTCTGATATAATTAAGAGATTTCTAAAAATATTCATGGATGATTTTTTTATCTTTGGCTCTACCTTCTCTGAGTGTCTACATCACTTAAGACAGGTCTTAGAAAGGTGTAAGGAGAAACACTTAGTGCTTAATTGGAAAAAATATCAATTTATGATCAAAAAAGGTATAGTACTTGGCCATATTTTCTCAAAGAAGGGAATTAAAGTAGATAAAGCCAAAGTAGATTTGATTGCAAATCTGTCACCACCCAAATCAGTCAAAAAATTTGCTCATTCTTAGGACATGCTGGCTTCTATAGGAGGTTCATCAAAAATTTTAGCAAAATAGCTCGACCACTGACCAATCTTTTTGCTAAAGACATCAAATTTAATTTCACTTCTAAGTACCTCGAGTCTTTTGAGCATCTTAAAAAAGCATTGACATCTGCACCCATCATTCATCCACTTGATTGGACTCAACCTTTTGAACTCATGTGTGATGCATCTGATCATGCCATCAGAGCTATTTTAGGACAAAGAATTGATAAACTGCCATGAGTTATTTATTATGCTAGTAGAACTCTTAATGATGCGCAGCTTAACTATTCAACCATTGAAAAAGAGTTTTGGCTATTATCTTTTCCTAGAAAAGTTTAGATCTTATTTGGTTGGTCACATGTCATTGTATACACTGATCATTTAGCCATTAGACATCTCTTGACAAAGAAAAATACAAAAGCATGTTTGATCCAATAGATTTTACTTCTTCAAAAATTTGACCTAGAAATTAGGGATAAGAAAGGAATAAAAATGTAGTGGCTAATCACCTATCCCGATTGACTGATGCACCCTCTAACGAACTATCACTAGAAGAATCTTTTCCTGATGAACAACTCATGTCCATGACCAAAGAACCATGGTACATTGATATTGTCAATTACTTGGCCACTAGTAGGATTCCTTCTTATTGGAACACTCAGGACAAACACAAATTCTTTGCCCAAGTAAAGTATTTTATTTGGGATGATCCATATCTATTTAAATAATATCCTGATCAAATCATTAGAAGATGTGTCCCAGATCACGATATCAACAGTTCTTGTCTTTTTGTCATGACCAAGCCTGTGGTGGCCACTTTGGAGCCAAAAAAATTACTGCAAAAATTTTTAATGTAGATTTTACTGGCCCAATTTGTTTAAAGATGCACATGAGTACTGTAAAAGCTTCACTAAATATCAACAAGTAGGATGGATCTCAAAAAGAGATATGATGCCATTAAATCCGATCTTAGTTGTTGAGATTTTTGATGTATGGAGAATTGATTTCATGGGACCACTTCCAAACTCTTTCGAAAATGAATATATCTTAGTGGCTGTCGATTATATGTCCAAATGGATAGAAGCTATGCCTTGTAGATTGAATGATAGCAAAATTGTTATCAAATTTTAAATAAAAATATTCTCTCTCATTTTGGAATCCCTAGAGTCATTATAAGTGATCAGGGAACATATTTTTGTAATTGAACCTTAGCAACCCTGATGAAGAAATACAACATCACCCATAAATTGGCCATATCCTATCACCCCCAGACTAGTGGACAAGTTGAAGTTTCAAATCATCAAATCAAACAAATCTTAGAGAAAACAGTAAGCACCAATAGAAAAGATTGATCATTGAAGCTAGTAGATGCTCTTTGGGCATATCGCACTGCCTTCAAAACCAACTTAGGAATGTCTCCTTACAGGCTTGTATTTGGTAAAGCATGTCACTTGCTAGTAGAGCTTAAACATAAGGCTATGTGGGCCATCAAAAAGTTAAACATGGATCTAGATAAGGCTAGACAACATAGGAAGTTACAAATTGATGAACTTGAGAAAATCAGGAATGAGGCATACGACAATGCTAAGATATACAAAGAACGAACTAAGGTATTTCATGATCGAGTAATCCTTAAAAAATCATTTTCATCTAGTCAAAAAGTTTTTTTATATAACTTTAGACTAAATTTATTTTCTGAAAAACTTAGATCTAGATGGACAGGGCCCTATATTGTAAAAGAGATTTTTTCTCATGGAGCTGTAGAAATAAAAACCCAAGCAATGATGCTACTTTTAAAGTAAATGATAATATTGAAACCATTCTTGGAATTGCCTACTAAAATTGAAGAGGAGGTCATGGTTCTCCATGAGCCTATTTATTCTAATTGATTCTGTATCTCAGGTTCAGTCTGGCTGAAGACTTAAAACTTAGCACTTTCTGAGAGGCAACTCAGTTTTTAATTTCTGCTTTTACTTTTTTTTGCATTATGTTCAGATTAATCAAGGCTTGCTTTGTATCTTTTGTACAGATTTGATGGCAATATTGGCTAAGATGGGGGAAGCACCAATTTTGAAAAAAAACTTCTGGATCTGGTGATATCTCTCTTTTTTCTTCTCTTTTTATGTACCCTTCATTTTTTTTACTCCATTGAGGATAATGTCGATTAAGTTAGGGGGGAAGAATAAAAAAAAATTATGTTGGGTATAAAATACCCTCAGCCGAAGTTCAAAGCAGGATTGATCCTCTCAAGACTCATCCGGCTTTTGACTGCAGATGGTAACTCTCCGGACTTCTCCAACAGCCGATTTCCACAGTGTTGACCGAACTCCCCCGACGGACGAACTTCCACTGCCCCACCCCGAACTCCTTCAACATGAGTTCCCCCAGTCGTCTATCAAGCCGCCCAAGCGCTCACTAGCTTACCATCAGCCGACCTCCTACGGCCGTCGGCTGCTCCCCAAATCCCTTCCAGACCTCTTCCAGTCAGGTTCAACTCCAACCCGAACTGCCTCAGACCTCGCCAACAGCTGAACCTCACCGACGGCAGATTTCTACAACTACCGGACTCCTATGGGAGCCGGATCTCGTCTCCAACTCCAGCTACAGGCAGACTCCGTCCGGACTCCTACGGGAGCCGGACCTCATCTCCGACTCCGGCTGTGGGGAAACTTCATCCGGACTCCTATGGGAGCCGGACTTCACCTCCGACACCAACTGCAGGTGGACTCCGCCCGGACTCCTACGGGAGCCGGGCTTCATCCCCGACTTCAACTGCTGGTAGACTCTCACCGGACTCCTACGGAAGCCGGACTTCGCCCCTGACTTTAATTGCAGGTGGACTTCGCCCCGACTCCTACGGGAGCAGACCTCATCCCAACTCTGGCTGAGGAAGACTTCATCCGGACTCCTACGGGAGCCGGACTTCACCCCCGACGCCAACTGCAGGTGGACTCCGCCCGACTCCTACGGGAGCCGGGCTTCATCCCCGACTTCAACTGCTGGTAGACTCTCTCCGGACTCCTATGGGAGCCGGACTCCGTCCCTGACTTTAATTGCAGGTGGACTTCGCCCAGACTCCCACGGGAGCTGGACCTCATCCCCAACTCCGGCTGCAGGAAGACTTCATCCGGACTCCTACAGGAGCCGGACTTCACCCCCGATGCCAACTGCAGGTGGACTCCGCCCGGACTCCTACGGGAGTCGGGCTTCATCCCCGACTTCGACTGCTGGTAGACTCTCTCCGGACTCCTACGGGAGCCGGACTCCGTCCCTGACTTTAATTGCAGGTAGACTTCGACCGAACTCTACGGAGCGAGCTCCGCCCACGACTTCACTTACAGGTAAACCCCGTCCGGACTCCTACGGGAGCCGGACTTCATCCCTGACCTTAATTGATGGTAAACTTCATCCGACTCCTACGGGAGCCAGACTTTGCCCCTGACTTTAATTGCAGGTGGACTTCGCCCAGACTCCTACGGGAGCCGGACCTCGTCCCCAACTCCGACTGCAGGAAGACTTCATCCGGACTCCTACGAGAGCCGGACTTCACCCCCGACACCAACTGCAGGTGGACTCCGCCCGGACTCCTACGGGAGCCGGGCTTCATCCCCGACTTCAACTGCTGGTAGACTCTCTCCGGACTCCTACGGGATCCGAACTCCGTCCCTAACTTTAATTGCAGGTGGACTTCGTCCAGACTCCCACGGGAGCCGGACCTCGTCCCCAACTCTGGCTGCAGGTAGACTCTCTCCGGACTCCTACGGATCCAGACTCCGTCCCTGATTTTAATTGTAGGTGGACTTCGCCCAGACTCCCACGGGAGCCGACCTTGTCCCCAACTCCGACTGTAGGAAGACTTCATCTGGACTCCTATGGGAGCCGAACTTCGCCCTCGACGCCAACTGCAGGTGGACTCCGCCCGAACTCCTACGGGAGCCGGGCTTCATCCCCGACTTCGACTGCTGGTAGACTCTCTCCGGCTCCTATGGGAGCCGGACTCTGTTCCTGACTTTAATTGCAGGTAGACTTCATCCGAACTCCTACGGGAGTCGGACTTCATCCCCGACCTCAACTACTGGAAGGCTTCGCCCAGACTCCTACGGGAGCTGGGCTCCATCCCCGACCTCAATTGCAGGCAGACTCCACCCAGACTCCTACGGAGCCAGATCTCGTCTCCGGCTCTAGCTGTGGGAAGACTCCATCCGGACTCCCACGGGAGCCAGACCTCACCCCGACTTTGACTGAAGGAAGACTCCATCCGGACTCCTACGAGAGCCAGACTCCGAGCTCCTCTCAGACGGGTGGCTAGCCACCTCTCTCCGCCAGACACTCTAGTCAAACTTCGACCGACAGGCCTGGTCCCCGTGGCAGGCGCAGCAACAGCCACGACTCTGCTCCACCTCCTGCAACAAATTTGCGCGGCTCCTGACAGGCCGCAGTAACGGCCACGGCACTGCTCCACTTCCTGCGACGGATTTCGTGGGCTCCATCACTCCCTGGCAAGCCACAATAATGGCCACGATCCTGCTCCACTTCCTGCGACGGATACCGGCGATTCTTCCACCCGCTGGCAAGTCGCGACAACGAACGCCGCTCCACTCCCGCGGCAGGCTCCACATGGCATGTCTCGGTGATAGCCACGAGTCCACTCCACAACTCTTCGCAACAAACTCTTCCTGACCATGGCAGCCCAGTGCCAGACAGTTACAAACATCGTTATCAGTCTGTTGCTCCCTCCGCCTATAAAAAGGGACCCCAGATACGTTATTCTCTAAGCTCTCATTTTTTACTTAGAAACTCTGCTAAAATTTCTTTCGAGCACTCCATTCTTGTTGAGGCAGAGGACTGACTTGAGCATCGAAGGGTCTTGCCGGAGCAACCCCACCCCGGTTTAGACTTCTTTTGCAGGTCCCAGTGGCGACCGCGACTCCCTCGACTCCAGCATCTCCGCGCAAGCGAATTTTTGCACCAACAGGATTGGCGCTAGAGGAAGGGTTGTGTCTTCGCAGTATCCTTTTCTTGAAGGAGCGCTCAACGGGACCACCTCTGGTCATCTTCTCTGACATCCACTCCTCTTCTCCCACCTGATCTTCGCCCGATGCCTCCCCGCAGGGCATCCACACGGCGATCTACGGCCTCCGCGCCAGATCACAGGCTCGACCTCACCTCCAGTCTCCTAGTCTCTGCCTCCTCCTCCGACGTGGGGTTGGCACGGAGCAACTCGACCTACTGGTGCAGCAGGTCAGAGCCTAACTGAGGCTGTGCAGGCCATGCAACAGCAGCAGCAGCCGCAAGCATCGGTGCGGCCGGAAAGAGCATCATCGGAACTCCAAAACCCGACGGCGGGGTGCGCCACTTGGGCCAGCCGCCCATCTTTCCCAAGACGAATCCAAGGGTGGAAAGCCCCCAGTCCGACCATGACTCCACCCCTGGAAGATCTCTACCCCCATTCTGCCAGAGGACCTCGAGACCCATAGTCGAGAGGATTTTCTGGACCGGAGGCTCCAGGAGATGAATCGACAGATCGAAGAACTCCGCCACGCACCCCTCGCTTATGGTGAGGATATTTGCACTGACCCCCCCTTTTTCCAAATGATCATGCAGGAACCCATCCCACCGAACTTCAAACTCCCCCAGTTCGAAAGCTACGATGGGACTTCAGACCCGGTTGATCATCTGGAGGCCTTCCGGATGATGATGCTGCTTCATGGTGCACCCGACGCCATTCTATGCCGAGCCTTCCCATCCACCTTGAAGGGAGCGGTGAGAAATTGGTACTCAGCGCTGAAGTCGGGTACCATCTTTTCCTTCGATCAAATGAGCCACCAATTTGTGGCCCATTTTGTCAGCAGCCGGCACCCCTGAAAGGGTTCGGAGTCCCTCATCAATATCAAGCAGAGGAGGGGGAGTCCATTCGAGCCTACATCAACTGCTTCAATGTCACCGCACTGGAGGTCCGAAACTTGGACCAGTCAGTAGCAATGGCCACTTGAAGGGAGGCCTTCAGAAGAACGACCTTTTGTTCTCCCTGGAAAAGAAGTACCCCAGGATTTTACTGATCTGTTGGCTCGGGCCGAAGGGTACGCCCGAGCGGAAGAAGCCTTCAAAATGAAGGACGAGGAGACTGCGAGAGAACGGCAGGCGGGAGACTCGGGTAAGCCCGCAGTCGAAAAAGGGCGAGAGAAGCTCGCCACGCTCTCGATCCCTCCTGGCACAAGCGTGTCCAAACTCCACCTCGGGTACATTGGTAGAGAAGTCCGATCGTGGGGTTCGGTGGAGTTCTCCACCGAGGAGATTCCGCAACTATGCCCCCCTCAATCTCGAAGACCCAGGTGCTGATAGAGGTCAGGGAGCAGCTCTCCAGCCTGAGAGGATGCCACACACCCCGGGAAGCACAACCCCAACAAGTTCTATCTCTACCATCGGACCACGGCCACGACATGGAGGAATGCATCCAGCTCCGAGATGAGATGAGGAGCTCATCCGTGAGGTCGACTCGATAGGTTCATTCGACGTCGGCCTGAAGGTAGAGAAGATCGGCCAAGGGCCCTACCGCAACCCGAACCGCCAAGGAGGGAGGAGCAGCCCGGAGATTGGCCTCCAATCGGAACCATCGACTCCATCACCGGAGGGCCTCAAGGAGGGCGGACCTTTCATGACCGCGGAACTCAAAAATCTGTAAATGTACTGCTCACGACTTTACTCTGAATCTAAATTCCTTTCGAACTTTGCATATCTTTCCCTTTTGGTATGGATCTGTCACGATTGGGGATGACCCCTTCGAACAATTACCGCAAGGTCATGTTAGGAACAGGAGGGGAATCTCATCCTAACATGAGCCAAATGAAAGTCCGATTATTGTAAGATCGGATCGGGGGAAGGCCCGTTCAACAGCTTTGAATGCCCCTGAACCATGTTAGGGACAGGAGGAGAACCTCGCCCTAACATGAGCAAAGTCAAAGGCCCGGTTCTTTTAGACCGGATGGGGGGAGAGGCCGAACAGCGCCCACATGCGCCCCCACAGCCTTGTTAAAACAGGAGGAGAACCTCGCCCTAACTTGAGCAAAGTCAAAGGCCCGGTTCTCTTTAGACGGATGGGGGGAGAGGCCCTGCAACGCCATATGCCCCCCACAGCCCTGTTAGGGACAGGAGGAGAATCTCGCCCTAACTTGAGCAAAGTCGAAGGCCCATTCTCTTTAGACCAGATGGGGGGAGAGGCCCTGCAACGCCCATATGCGCCCCCACAGCCCTGTTAGGGATAGGAGGAGGACCTCCCCTAACTTGAGCAAAGTCGAAGGCCCCTCTCTTTAGACCGGATGGGGGGAGAGGCCCTGCAACCCCATATGGCCCCCACAGCCCTGTTAGGGACAGGAGGAGGATCTCGCCCTAACTTAAGCAAAGTCGAAGGCCCGTTCTCTAGACGGATGGGGGGAGAGGCCAGCAACGCCCATATGTACGCCTACAGCCGTGTTAGAGACAAGAGGAGGATCTCATCCTAACCAGAGCTGAAACCTGTTACGACAGAAATAGGGAAAGAACCTCATCCCGCATCAATTAAATCCGGTCGTTCAAGACCAGAAGAGAAAAAGGGGGGACCTTCCCCAGTGGCCCCTTCGCAATAAGACTCCGTCCGGACTCCTACGGGAGCCGGACTTCGTCCCCGACTTCGACCGCCGGTAAACTCCGTCCGGACTCCCACGGGGGTCGGACTCCGCCTCCAACTTCAACTACGGACAAACTTCGCCCGGACTCCTACGGGAGCTGACTTCGCCCTCAACTTTGATCGAAAGAAAACCCCTTCCGGACTCTTACGGGAGCCGGAACCTCATCCCCAACTTCGACCGCTGGTAAGTTCCATCCAGGAGCCAGATTTCGCCTCTGACTTCAATTACAGGTAAACTCCGTCCGGACTCCCACGGGAGCCGGACTTCCCTCGACTTCGCTTACGGGAGCCGAACTCCGTAGCCCCACCAAGAGCGGAGGAAAAATTCCAAACAAAAAGAAAAAGGGAGGAGGGGCTAGAAAGGAAAGCGATGGACCATGTCAGTGACGAATGGAAAACAAATAGCGTCAAAGACGCAGAGAACCCCATCTCAGCAAGGATTGGGGTTCTTATCAAGGACCCCAGCTCTCAAGGAAGCTCTCAACATGAGCCCGAGATGCGACTTCCTCGGGGTGACGAAAGATCAGACCTCTGAGCCCGAGCCCTGATGGGGGGCACCAAACCCGAGCGACCCCAGACAAATCTGACCATGGACGAAAAGGATGGATCATACGATGGCAATCGGGTACCTCCGAACGATGCGAAGGCTGAAAAGAAGCTCGGCAAGCGACAATTCAACACGTGAGTATAAGAGATAGCAGAAATTTTCCTTCTCATATTATTCATCCAATATACATTACAGAGCCATTAGTTGAAGGAGAAGGACAACTGAAAGGGAGCCACGTGGCAACTACCGGCAACCTATGGACGACGTCAAAAAAAAAAAAAAAAAGAGAGAAAGAAGAAGAGAAGTAAAGAGAAGGGAATACAACAACAACAATGGTAAAGAAAGGAAGTTCGACAGACAACAATTCGACGCAAAGCAAACAAAGTAACAAAATCTCTTCTCATTTCTCGATGTACGTTACAAGATCCGGAGGGCCAGAAAAAAAAAACATTATTACAAGACTCGAAAGGGATACACCGGAGGCCACTTCGAGCTGTAGACTTCTCTTCCCGGTTCTATCCTTCCAGCAGCATTTTCCAGTACGTGTGACAAGCCTCTCGACTCTCGCCCCCCGCCTCGTTCCGCTCACCTCCAAATCCCAACCCTAGGGGGAAAGGGATGGGATAGATTCCAGGGGGCAGCAAGGGCAATGGCAGCGGCGATGACGACCTGTTTCAAGAAGAACTGGGATTACCCCGAGGCAGCGTGGCGCCGAAGACATGCGCCACCGCCATGTGCTCCATGACAACCACCGTCCTGGGTGTTCCGATAAGGTCGGCATGCGCTACTTCCACCGTCCCCACAATAAGTTCTGCTGCCCTGCCGTCATGCCAACCGCTTCTGGTCCCTCGACCCCGATGGCATCAAAGATCCCGCCATGACTTATGACGAAGGCTCTACCCCTTTACCGGTGTCGCCCCGTTCAGCTACTCTGAAGTTCTCAGGCGGAACGTCTTCACCGGTTGTCCTCGTTATTAAACCCATGTTGTTGAAGGAATTCTCCCTTGAGCCCCAGTTAAGGCGACGGGAACCCTCGGCAGCAGTTTGACAACTGGAGAACTCGCAGACTGCTATTCTCCGCCTTGCACTCTTCTTAGTCTGTGACATCATCTTGAGATTGGCCTCCGGGGCGGAGGCCCCAGCGGGGGAACCCCTTGGAAAACTCGGGGGACCAGAAGCGGTGGAAAGCCGGCAAAGATGGCAAAGACCGACGTGAAAGACGCTCAAGTCGGAAGGGACACCAATGGAGTGGCTGAGTGGCTAAGCTCTCAAGCGAAAGAAGGATGTCGTGAAGCACCTGGAGGAAAGGTGGGGGCTTAAATAGGCAAGAGGCCTGGCGTAGTTGTGGTGGCAGGTGTCCCTAGGCCAACCAGTACCCACCACATGCCCACCATGTGTCCCGTGTGTCCCACTCACCACGACCTAGGGTTGACCGTTCGCGAACTTTCATGGCACGATGCTTGGGATCACCCCCGGTGGGAGTTTCAAAAGACTCTTCGGGTCGCCTAATCAAAAAAAGGCTCCAGCACGTGCGCATTAAATGCCAAAATATCTGAGGATGATCGCGCACGACATCGAGGGAAGAACTTCGCTGCAAAAATTTTTTGTACTTCCTTCATTCGAAATTCAAACTCAAAAGTAAGGGACTGGTGTTGGGTAAAAATACCCTCAGCGAAGTTCAAAGCAGGATTGATCCTCCCGAGACTCATCGGCTTTCGACTGCAGATGGTAACTCTCTGGACTTCTCCAACAGCAGATTTCCACGATGTTGACCGAACTCCCCCGATGGACAAACTTCCACTGCTCCACCCCAACTCCTTCAACATGAGTTCCCCCAGTCGTCTATCAAGCCGCCCCAAGCGCTCACTAAGCTCTGCCGCCAGCCGACCTCCTACGGCCGTGGCTGCTCCCCAAATCCCTTCCAGACTGTTGCTCCTTGGATTGATTTTGATGATTACAAAGCATTTCAAAGAGTACTAATATTTTTCACATGAAAAAAAATATTGCTCTTCAGGGCAAAATTATAATTTTACCAAAACCTGATTTGATAGCATCAAATGATAGAACAAAAGATTTGTGATCCATTGGTGAAAATTTTATTATTTTTGACTTGTATTTTGAAAGATATGCATGTTTGAAAATCATGAGTCGACCCATGAGTCGACTCATGGCACATGAGATGACTGGCATGCTAAATTTGGCCGGCACAGACTTGGCACACCCTGTGAGTCGACCCATGAGTCGACCCCCAAGGCATGAGTCGATCCATGAGTGACCTCTGCAGGTTTTAAGTCAATTTTACAGAACCTTGCATCCTGTTCGATTCTCTGATATTTTTTACAGAGATCGACCCCATGAGTCGACCCCCAGGCATGAGTCGACCCATGAGTCAACCCCTGTGAGGAATTTTTCCATAATGGCTAGTTTTTAACCCATTTTAAATACTTTTAATACTCATTTAATGTGGTCTAACGGCTCTATTTCAGCCTAGAATTTTTTCACTATTTCTTGAAGCTATAAAAGGGACAAAAAGGTGGGAATCAAAAAGGAGAATCAAGAAGAGAGTTTTTGAAAAAGAGATTTCAAGCAAACTTTTCAGCCTTAAGCAAGAGCTCACTCAAAGCATTCAAGAAGCCTTTAATCCAAGCTCACCAACTCCTCAAGTACACATTCAAGTCTCCAACCACCTTGAGAAAATCAAAAAGGGTCTTCTTCTTTTTGAGTAAAGTGTATTTAAAGTCTTATTCGCTCATTAAAGGAGCTTTCTTTGTACTTACTTGTGCTATTGATTGTTATACTCGGTTTGTGTGATTGTTTTTGTTTTGCAAGGGTTTCAAAACAAGGAAGGTTGATCCAAACCTTGAATCGGAGTGTATTGGGTTGGCTTATACCCAAAAAATAAGTGAACTAGCTTGGGATAGCTAGAGTCGGAGTTTCCGACGTTTATATTCGTGTTGAATACAAGTTAGTGGATTGAAATTTTCAAATAGGAGCTTGGGAGTGGATGTAGGTGCAAGATTGGCACCGAACCACTATAAATCCTTTTGTTTGTGGTGTGCCTAATTGCTCTTCTTTAACTCTTCATTATTTTCTTGTATTCTTGCTTTCAGCCATTAGTCTTGAATTAATTTTACTCTCCCTATTTATTTAGCTGTTGTCAAACATTTTTCATAAGTCATAAGTTAAGCTTAAAATTTTTAGAAACCCAATTCACCCCCCCTCTTGGGTTGCATAGCTGGGCAACAAGTGGTATCAGAGCCCGGTGCTCTAGTCCTACTTTGATCTAAACAATCAAAGAGCCAAAGATCTATGGTAACTCAAGTCGGCACTTCTCTAGTCGAGGGGCAATCCACTAACCGACCTCCACTTTTCAATGGGTCTAATTACACCTATTGGAAAGATCGGATGAAAATATTCATTCAAGCACTCGACTATGATATGTGGAGTATCATAGTGAACGGTCCTCACACACCCACTAAAATTATAGATGGTGTGGAATCAATCAAACCCGAGAAAGAATGGGATGAGGTTGATAAGAAAATGGCCCAATTAAATGCTAAAGCTATGAATGTTCTTTATTGTGCTCTTGATGCTAACAAATTTAATCACATTTCTACTTGCTCGTCTGCTAAAGAAATATGGGATAGGTTAGAAGTAACCCATGAAAGAACCAATCAAGTAAAGGAGTCTAAAATCAACATGCTTGTGCATAAATATGAATTATTTAAAATGGAGCATGATGAGTCCATAACTGAAATATTTACTCACTTTACTGATATTATAAATGGTTTAAAGAGTCTTGATAAGTCCTATACTAATAGTGAGCTTGTAAGAAAGATTCTCAGGTCCTTACCAAGAACTTGAGAAGCCAAAGTGACCGCATCCAAGAAGCCAAGGACTTGAATATTCTACCCTTGGAAGAGCTTATTGGATCATTGATGACTCATGAGCTAAGCATGAAGCAACATCAAGAGGAAGAAGTCAAAAAGAAGAGAACAATTCCCTCAAATCCACAGCTCCACCAGATGAAGAAACTGATGACATGAAGATGAAGAACAGTATGAAGAGATGGCACTCATTATCCGAAGATTCAAAAATTTTTGAGAAAAAAGAAACAAGGGATGAGGAAGAGGCCATTCACAAAAGGAGAACAGAGCAAAGAAAAAGAGAAAGACCAACCCTTTATCTGCTACGAATGCAAGAAGCGGGATACTTCAAGTCCGAATGCCCACAACTGAAGAAAGATCCCAAGAAGTACAAGAAGAAGGCCATGATGGCCACTTGGAGTGCGAGTGATGACTCAAGCTCCGAAGAGGAAAACTCGACTGAACAAGCCAACCTGTGCCTTATGACACACGAAAATGAAGTAATTTTCGAAACTCCTAGTGACTTTACATTTGAAGAACCACATGAAGCTTTTTATGATTTAGTTGATGAATTAAAGAAACTAGAGATGAAGAACAAAGATTAAAATTAAAAAATCAATCTTTATTGAAACAAAATAAAAGCATTTCAATTGAAAAATCCACCCTGCTTCAAAAAATCAAAGTTTAAAGAATGAAATTGCCAAGTTAAAACCATTAGTTAAAAATTCACCTTGAGTTCAAATAAACTTAATATGATTCTTGAAAATCAAAAAGCCGTGTATGATAAGGCTGGACTTGGCTATAATCCCTTGAAGAAATAAAAATATCTAAAAAATATTTATGTAAACTCTTTAAGTAACAAGTCTTCTAATATTACTTGCTTCAAATGTGGTAGAGTAGAACATAAGTCATACACTTGCTTCTCTAACAAGTCTGCAAACTCAAATATAAAAAAATATGGGTTCCAAAAGGAACCATTATGACTAACCAAAAAAAACCCAAGAAAGCTTGGGTACCTAAAACAAAAACTTGATTTTTACTTGCAGGTGTGTCTAGCATCCCAAGGAGGAAACAAAAAATGGTATCTTGACAGTGGATGCTCGAGACACATGACTGGTGATGAATCCTAATTCATCACTCTTGATGCTAAGAATGGAGGGATGGTCACCTTTGGAGATAATGGCAAAGGAAAGATCATCGGTATAGGTAACATTGGTATCACTCCCTCCAAATACATTGAAAATATTTTGTTAGTAGATGGTTTAAAGCATAATTTACTAAGCATTAGTCAATTTTATGATAAAAGATATAAAGTTATTTTTGAATCGTCTGTTTGCATTGTAACTAGTCCTATTAATGATGGCATTAAATTTATTGGACATAGACATGGTAATGTTTATATGGTAGATTTGAATGATCTATCCAAAATAAACATGCAATGCCTAGTATCCTTGAATGCTAAAATTAATGAGACTAGTTGGCTTTGGCATCGTAGGCTTGCACATATTAGCATGCATTCACTTTCAAAATTAATTAAGAAAGAATTGGTTCTTGGTCTGCCAAAATTAAATTTTGAAAAGGATAAAATTTATGATGCATACCAACTAGGTAAACAAACAAGAGTTTCATTTAAATCCAAAAATATTATTTCAACCTCTAGACCTTTAGAGCTTTTGCATATGGACTTATTTGGACCTATTAGAACTACTAATTTAGGAGGAAAACGATATGGTTTTTAATTATAGATGATTACTCTCGTTTTACTTGGGTTTTCTTTTTGGCATACAAAGATGAAACTTTTCAAATTTTCACTAAATTTTACTGAAAAGTCACTAATGAGAAAGGATTTTCAATTCAAAATATTCGAAGTGATCATGGAACTGAATTTGAAAATCAAGATTTTGAAAAATTTTGTGATAAAAAAGGAATAGGCCATAACTTCTCTGCACCTAAGACACCCCAACAAAATGGGGTAGTAGAAAGAAAAAATAGAACCCTAGAAGAAATAGCCCGTACCATGCTATGTGAAAGCAACCTTCCAAGATATTTTTGGGCGGAAGCAATTAACACAGCATGTTATATTTTAAATCATGCTTTGATTAGACAAATTTTAAAGAAAACCTCCTATAAGCTTTGGAAAGAAAGAAAACCTAATATAGCATATTTTCATATTTTTGGTTGTCGATGTTTTGTATTAAATAATGGTAAACAAAGACTTGAAAAATTTGATGCAAAATCAGATGAAGCAATCTTTCTTGGTTACTCCTCCACTAGAGTTTTTAACAAAAGAACTTTAGTAGTAGAGGAGTCCATACATGTTATCTTTGATGAATCAACGATCTTCCTTCAAGAAAGAATGAAGGTGTTGATGATGCAGATCCTCTTATAGAAGGAATGAAGAAGATGACTCTGAAAGATTCAACAATTCAAGAGGATGAGGAACATGAAGACAAACAAGATGAGGGAGGTGAAGAACATCAAGAACAACCTCAAGGTACAAATGACCTACCCAAAGAATGGAGGTATGTTCACAATCACCCTAAGGAGCTAATTATTGATGATCCTATGTATGGGGTAAAAACTCGTTCTTCACTTAAAGATGTATTTAATCATTGTGCTTTTGTCTCTCATCTTGAACCAAAAACTATTGAAGAAGCTGAAAATGATTATAATTGGATTAATGCAATGCAAGAAGAACTTAATCAATTTGAAAGAAATAATGTATGGACTTTAGTATCAAGACCTAAAAATTATTCAATAATTGGCACAAAATAGGTCTTTAGGAACAAATTAGATGAACATGGAAATATAATAAGAAATAAAGCAAGATTGGTTGCTAAAGGTTATAATCAAGAAGAAAGAATTGATTTTGATGAGACCTTTGCACCTGTTGCTAGATTAGAGGCCATTAGACTTCTACTTGCATATGCGTGCTTTATGAAATTTAAATTATTTCAAATGGATGTCAAAAGTGTATTTTTGAATGGATATATTGCTGAAGAAGTTTATGTAGAACAACCCCCAGGTTTTAAAAATCATGCTTTTCCTAATCATGTTTTTAAATTAAATAAAGCTCTATATGGTTTGAAACAAGCACCTAGGGCTTGGTATGATAGGTTAAGCAAATTTTTACTAAATAATAGTTTTTTAAAAGGTAATGTAGACACAACCCTTTTCATTAAAAAAAATCAAAATGATATATTAATTATACAAATATATGTTGATGACATTATTTTTGGATCCACTAATGAATCTCTTTGTCAAAACTTTGCTAAGCTCATGCAGGGGAGTTTGAGATGAGCATGATGGGAGAACTTACATTCTTTCTCGGACTCCAAATCAAACAAACAAAGAAAGAAATCTCCATCACCCAAAGTAAGTACACCAAGGAATTACTCAAAAGATTTGGAATGGAGAACTCCAAAGCAATTGGCACACCCATGAGCCCTTCATGTAAGCTTGACAAGGATGAAGAAGGTAAATGTGTAGACCTAAAATATTATAGAGGTATGATTGGCTCTCTATTATATTTAACTGTAAGTAGGCCTGATATCATGTTTAGTGTTTGTCTGTGTGCTAGATTTCAATCTAATCCTAAAGAGTCTCACTTGAATGCTGTTAGAAGAATTCTTAGATATTTAAATTGTACTCAAACTCTAGGATTATGGTACTCTAAGGACTCATTAATCGATTTAATAGGATATTCAGATGCTGATTTTACTGGATGTAGATTAGATAGAAAAAGCACTAGTGAACTTGCCAATTTTTTAGAGTTAACCTAATCTCCTGGTTTAGCAAGAAACAAAATTTGGTAGCACTGTCTACGGCTGAGGCTGAATACATTGCAGCCGAAAGTTGTTGTGCTCAAATCTTGTGGATTAAGCAACAACTCGAAGATTTTAGTATCAAACTTAATGAAACACGCATAAGATGTGATAACACTAGTGCCATAAATCTTACTAAAAATTCAATTCAACATTCAAGGTCTAAACATATTGAAATAAGACATCATTTTATAAGAGAACATGTTCAAAATAAAGATATAATTCTTGACTATGTTTGCACTGAAAATCAATTAGCCGATATCTTTACAAAGGCCCTAAGTGAGGATAGATTCTATGAAATTAGGAGAAATCTAAAATTCTTGATCTATTTGCTTAAATATTTCTCCAATTCCAAGAAATCGATGTCAAAATTTCTTTGAGCTCAATTTCCATCATCTCTCTTGGACCTAAAAGCTCAAGATTATCCCTCTCACAACTTGTCACTGAGCAAAAATTCTTCTCCCAGAATTTTGAATTTTTTTGGAATTTATTCATATTTTTTCTGAAATTTTATGAATCATGAGTCAACCCCCTAGGGTCGACCCAATGGCATACTCGCAATTTTCGGCCAACATCCCATGGATTCATCTTCTTCTTAAGTAAAAACCCGTTCATGAGCCGACCCCTCCATCTTCATCTTCCTCCCTCCAAAACTCGTAGTCCTCATCTTCGTTCTCTCCGAATCCAAAGTTTTAGCCCAAGATCCTTCTCCCATCACCTCTCCACCTCAAATCGCCCCTTGGGAAAGAAGCTTTTCGCATTTTTCTCCCTTGATTGAAGCGGTTGGAGCGTACCCTAGCTTCCACCATTCTTCTCCAAATCGAGATTTCTCTCCACCAAAAATCCTTTCATCCTCTAATAACCCTCCTTCTCCTCACCCATTTGATCTTCCAAGTCTCCTTGCTTGCTCTTGTGGTGAGAATGGCTCCAAAAATGAAACTCCCTCAAAGAAGGAAATCAGTCCGTGAGCTGGAAGAGGGCGTGCGCAGGAAAAGACAAGCTTCTCAGACCTCCTCTGCTCCCATTCCTGCTTAGCATCTGCATCAGGTTTCTCTCAGTCTCCTCTCAGTCCTAGCAAAATTTCACTCTCTGTCAGAAAGGTAGAAATGGCAAAAATGTTGACTTCAATTTTTTGAAAAAGAGGGTTTCTCCATTGGTTCAAAGATCAAAAACCAAGGTTGGTTTTTACTGTTCTCTTAAAGAAGTTACATATGTAGATTTGGTTAGAGAGTTTTATCTGAATCTGTGCTATGGCAATGGAACAGTAACTTCTACTGTTAAGGGAATTGATATCTGCTTAGATCCTATTATTTTGGAGAGATTCTTCATTTGCCCTGTGAGGGATATTCAAACATGGAACTCCCAGTGAAGGAATAGGGGATCAATGTGATTTTAGGAGGAACCTACTCGGGAAGCCTAAATAAATTAGAAGCCAAGATCCTGTCAATTGAAATGAGAATTCTACATCAATTGGTAACAAAGCTTTTCTTCCGAGAAGTGGTAGACATGACCTCCTTTCAGGCGAGACATATGCATAATGTTTCATGTGATCACCCAAACCCCCTTAAACCTCCCAGCTTTAATGATTGAGGCCATGAGAGAAACACTGAATAGATCCAAGGCACATCTGCCTTTTGGTATGGCCCTCACACTGGTATTCAGGAGGTTTGGAGTTAGTTTTGAGGGGGAGGCATCTGCTAGGCTTTCTCACTCTGACACCATCAACCAACACACTCTGCACCGCATGGGATTCACTAGGATTGATGGTGGTTGGATCAAGGGTGCAGAAGAGAGAGCTGAGGAGAGAGCTGAGGAAAAGTTGAGGACAGAGCTGAGGAAGAAGGTCCTTCATTACCTCTCCATGATTCAGGGCAGCATCTCCAGACATCCAGTTTGTTTCAGATCCAGAGGCTGGCCCTTCAGAGTCTACCAGAAGGCACACTCCAGTTCAGCAGCCAGATAGCAGAGCACCTCCCTCAGAGATCAGATTGGCTGATATCAGATTGAGCTGATTTCTTAGCATGTGGCTTCCTTGCTTTCTCGTCATGGAGCACTTCAGCTTTTGCACCGGGATCCACATCATTAGATGCATCTGATCAGACTTGATCCCCCACATCTCCACTGTATTTCAGATAATCTCAGATCAGTCAGTTCAGATTCAGCAGCTCGAGGGTTACATTTTGAGACTGACTGGGAGAGTACTTGACTTGCAGGGCAAGTATTAGCTCTGGCCCATTCACAGCCACAGGAGTGCACTACTGAGGTCTCAAACCTATCTACGAGGCAGCCAGACTTAGAGGAGTATTGGAGGGTGATTTGATTTCTTGAGGAGAGAGATCAGAGGCTCTAGTGAGCATGCTTCTACACAGTTCACTGATTGCTTCATCTGTTTCGAGAGCTCTGAACCTTCTTGACACCATCAGGCTCTCTCTTGCAGTTCAGTCTATTGCTTCTCAGCCTTCAGGATCATCTCGCCACCTACTCGTGCCAGCACCTCCACTCGTGGCAAAGGCAGACGGGGTAGAGGACGAGTCCTTGGTCGTGATCCATCATCTCCCCACCCCATCTCTGATACATCTGATTCTGATCCATCTAGTCATGAGCTCTACTAGATCCTTGTAGTTTGCCTTGTCTGTTGTTTCTTTCTAGGATCTATTTTTTGGGCCATGTAATGATGTTAACTAATTGACTTTTATATTATGGAATATGTATTGGAACAACTATGGTATCAATCTCTTTTTGATTATATATCTACTCTTTGACTTTTAAGTATGTCTTTTAAATTGAGTTACTTTCAATTCTGTGCATGCTTAAAATACTATGACCTGCTATTTCATATCTATGGTACTCAATAAAAATTTTGTTTTATGATTGCTGTATTCAGGGGGAGTAAACATTAATGTTAGTAAAATTAATGATTAGTACAAGAAGTTCAAGAAACAAAAAGAGAAAATATATTCAAAAGAAAAGGGGGAGTAAACAATGTTTGATGATGTCAAAAGGGGGAGAAATTAAAGAAAAGTATCAAAAGCAAGATAAAAAAAAACTTAAAAAAAAATGAGTAAATTGCAAAAGCAAATGAGCAAATTTTAGACTTAAAAACAAAATGAGTAAATTGCAAAAGCAAATGAGCAAATTTTAAAATTAATTCTTAGACATGCTCTGATACACCTTAAAATTTGACATACTCTGATACACTTCAAAAGTAATTCTTAGACATGCATTGATACACTTAATTTTTAAACATGCTCTGATACC
Organism: Elaeis guineensis; assembly: GCF_000442705.2. Lineage (NCBI taxonomy): Eukaryota > Viridiplantae > Streptophyta > Magnoliopsida > Arecales > Arecaceae > Elaeis > Elaeis guineensis. The sequence continues at coordinate 54,698,290 of NC_025996.2, read as the reverse complement.
AAAATTAAATTATCAAATGAGAATGAGCAAATTTTCAAGATGCTAATAAAACAAGCAAATGAGCAAATGAGATATTTTCAAATATGCAACTTTCACATTCTTAGGTAAACAGACTTTCTGCTCTGATACCAAAATCACATAATCGAATGAGCAAATTTTCAAATTATTAAGCCATAGGCAAATTTTATGGGTATATGTATTGCATACCAAAAGAATCAATCTTCTTTTCAAGCAAATGTATTTATAAGTAATTTTCAAGTTGGTTGTGAATTTCCTATTTATCTTCAAACTACCTATAATACATTTCATTCCTTTGAAATTCATGCTCATTGTTTCATATATATGCTTTTGTTCAAGTATTTTGTCATCATCAAAAAGGGGGAGATTGTTGCTCCTTGGATTGATTTTGATGATTACAAAGCATTTGAAGGAGTACTAATATTTTTCACATGAAAAAGAAATATTGCTCTTCAGGGGCAAAATCATAATTTTACCAAAATCCTGATTTGATAGCATCAAATGATAGAACAAAAGATTTGTGATCCATTGATGAAAATTTTATTATTTTTGGACTTGTATTTTGAAAGATATGCATGTTTGAAAATCATGAGTCGACCCATGAGTCGACTCATGGCACATGAGATGACTGGCACACTGAAATTCCTGGCCGACACAGACTTGGCACACCCTGTGAGTCAACCCATGAGTCGACCCCCAAGGCATGAGTCGACCCATGAGTTGACCTCTGCGGGTTTTAAGCCAATTTTACAGAACCTTGCATCCCGTTCGATTCTCTGATGTTTTTCCACGAGGTCGACCCATGAGTCGACCCCCAGGCATGAGTCGACCCCCGTGACGGGATTTTTTCACAACGGCTAGTTTTTAACTATTTTAAATGCTTTTAATGCTCATTTAATATGGTCTAACGGCTCTATTTCAGCCTAGAATATTTTTCACTATTTCTTGAAGCTATAAAAGGGACAAAAAGGTGGGAATCAAAAAGGAGAATCAAGAAGAGAGTTTTTGAAAAAGAAATTTCAAGCAAACTTTTCAGTCCTAAGCAAGAGCTCACTCAAAGCATTCAAGAAGCCTTTAATCCAAGCTCACCAACTCCTCAAGTGCACATTCAAGTCTCCAACCACCTTGAGAAAATCAAAAAGGGTCTTCTTCTTTTTGAGTAAAGTGTATTTAAATCTTATTCACTCATTAAAGGAGCTTTCTTTATACTTACTTGTGCTATTGATTGTTATACTCAGTTTGTGTGATTGTTTTTGTTTTGATTGTTTTTATTTTGGAAGGGATTCCAAAACAAGGAAGGTTGATCCAAACCTTGAATCGGAGTGTATTAGATTGGCTTGTACCCGAAAAATAAGTGGACTAGCTTGGGATAGCTAGAGTCAGAGTTTCCGATGTTTGTATTCGTGTTGAATACAAGTTAGTGGATTGAAATTCCAAGTAGAGCTTGGGGAGTGATGTAGGTGCAAGATTGGCACCAAACCACTATAAATCCTTTTGTTTGTGGTGTGCTTAATTGCTCTTCTTTAACTCTTCATTATTTTCTTACATTCTTGCTTTCAGCCATTAGTCTTGAATTAATTTTACTCTCCTATTTATTTAGCTATTGTCAAACATTTTTCATAAGTCATAAGTTAAGCTTAAAATTTTTAGAAACCCAATTCATCCCCCCCTCTTGGGTTGCATAGTAGGCAACACAGACCTCTTCCAGCCAGGTTCAACTCCAACCCAAACTACCTCGGACCTCGCCAACAGCCGAACCTCACCGACGGCAGATTTCTACAACTACCGGACTCCTACGGGAGCCGGATCTCATCTCCAACTCCAGCTACAGGCAGCTCCGTCCGGACTCCTACGGGAGCTGGACCTCATCTCTGACTTCGACCGTGGGGAAACTTCATCCGGACTCCTACGGGAGCCGAACTTCACCCTCGATGTCAATTGCAGGTGGACTCCACCCGAACTCCTACGGGAGCCGGGCTTCATCCCCGACTTCAACTGCTGGTAGACTCTCTCCAGACTCCTACGGGAGCCGGACTTCGCCCTGACTTTAATTGCAGGTGGACTTCGCCCAGACTCCTACGGGAGCTGGACCTCGTCCCCAACTCTGGCTGCAGAAAGACTTCATCCAGACTCCTACGGGAGCCAGACTTCACCCCCGACGCCAACTGCAGGTGGACTCCACCAGGACTCCTACGGGAGCCGGGCTTCATCCCCGACTTCAACTACTGGTAGACTCTCTCCGGACTCCTACGGGAGCCGGACTCCGTCCCTGACTTTAATTACAGGTGAACTTCACCCAGACTCCCACGGGAGCCGGACCTCATCCCCAACTTCGGCTGCAGGAAGACTTCATCCGGACTCCTACGGGAGCAGATTTCGCCCCCGACGCCAACTGCAGGTGGACTCCGCCCGGACTCCTACGGGAGCCGGGCTTCATCCCCGACTTCGACTGCTGGTAGACTCTCTTCGGACTCCTACAGGAGCCGGACTCCATCCCAGACTTTAATTGCAGGTAGACTTCAACCGAACTCCTACGGGAGCCGAGCTCCGCCCACGACTTCACTTACAGGTAAACCCGTCTGGACTCCTACGGGAGCCGGACTTCATCCCTGACCTTAATTGATGGTAAACTTCATTAGACTCCTACGGGAGCCGGACTTCGCCCCTAACTTTAATTGCAGGTGGACTTCGCCCAGACTCCTACAGGAGCCGGAACTCATCCCCAACTCCGACTGCAGGAAGACTTCATCCGGACTCCTACGGGAGCTGGACTTCACCCCCGACGCCAACTGCATGTGGACTCCGCCCGGACTCCTATGGAGCCGGGCTTCATCCTCGACTTCAACTACTGGTAGACTCTCTCCGGACTCCTACGGGATCCAGACTCCATCCCTGACTTTAATTGCAGGTGGACTTCACCCAGACTCCCACGGGAGCCAGACCTTGTCCCCAACTCCGACTGCAGGAAGACTTCATCCGGACTCCTATGGGAGCTGAACTTCGCCCCCGACGCCAACTGCAGGTGGACTCCGCCCGGACTCCTACGGGAGCCGAGCTTCATCCCCGACTTCGACTGCTGGTAGACTCTCTCCAGACTCCTACGGGAGCCGGACTTCGTCCCTGACTTTAATTGCAGGTAGACTTGATCCGGACTCCTACGGGAGCCGGACTTCGTCCCCGACCTCAATTGCTGGAAGGCTTCGCCCGAACTCCTATGGGAGCTGGGCTCCGTCCCCGACCTCAATTGCAGGCAGACTCCGCCCAGAGACTCCTACGGGAGCCAGATCTCGTCTCTGGCTCCAGCTGTGGGAAGACTCCGTCCGGACTCCCACGGAGCCGGACCTCGCCCCAACTTTGACTGAAGGAAGACTCCATCCGGACTCCTACGAGAGCCGGACTCCGAGCTCATCTCAGACGGGTGGCTAGCCACCTCTCTCCGCCAGACACTCCAGCCGAACTTGATCGATAGGCCTGGACCCCCTGGCAGGCCACAGTAACAGCCACGACTCTGCTCCACCTCCAGCAACTGATTCCATGCGGCTCCTGACAGGCCGCAGTAACGGCCACGGCACTGCTCCACTTCCTGTGATGGATTTCGCACGGCTCCATCACTCCCTGGCAGGCCACAATAATAGCCACGATCCTGCTCCACTTCCTGCGATGGATACCGCATGATTCTTCCACCCGTTGGCAAGTCGCGACAACGACGCCACTCCACTCCCCGCGGCAGGCTCCACGTGGCACGTCCCGGTGATAGCCACAAGTCCACCCCACAACTCTTCACAACAAACTCCTCCTGACCATGGGCAGCCCACTGCCAGACGGTTACAAACATCATTATCAATCTGTTGCTCCCTCCGCCTATAAAAGGGGGACCCCAGATACGTTATTCTCTAAGCTTTATTTTTTACCTAGAAACTCTGCTAAAATTTCGTTCGAGCACTCCATTCTTGTTGAGACGGAGGACTGACTTGAGCATCGGAGGGTCTTCCGGAGCAACCCCACCTCCGTTTAGACTTCTTTTGCAGGTCCCGGCGGTGACCGCGACTCCCTCACTCCAGCATCTCCGGCGCAAGTGATTTTTGCACCAACAATTCAAAAGTCTTCAAGTAAGTTAGTATCTAGCATTTAAGCACCAGATTATATTTAAGAATTGAGTTAAATTAAGTATTTTTAAAAAAAAATTGATGTACAGATCAGAGAGTTTGTGAGATATTGAGGGATCAAGTATTAAGCAAACTCAATAAGGAGTTAAGTTTAAAACTTAAACAATTTTTTGAGTATTTTTAAATTTTTCTACCAGCATCAAAGAAGAGTTTACTTCTTATTAACTTGTGTAGGGTAACTATATGTTTCTTTATATATTTAAAAAAAAGTTTTCAAGTACTTCATGCTGAGTAACCGAGCCTCTTTGCCTAAGCAAGCATTGAGTTTTGCGTCAAAAGATATGAAGGATAAAGAAACTTAATTGTAAAGCAGTTTTAACTCATAGTCTGTTTGATTGAGAAAGTAGGTCCGAGGGGTATTCTATACCTAGTGCCCTAAAGCCATCTGGTTTGGAAGTCATTGGCTGAAAACTCACCACATGGGTCAAACAGAAAGCTTATGGGGTTAAGACACTCAACAGTGGCACAATATTAAAAAAAAAAAAAAAAATTCAATAAATGAAGAGGAAAGTAACAATATACTTGTCTATAAGAAGGTTAATAATTTAGAAATAAAGTAGAAATAATTTAGAAAAAGTTCAAAAAAAAATTAGTATTCTTAGTTTAACTCTTATATTGATTCGTATTAATACTCCAATAACATACCTCACTCACGCTCTACTGTATATCAGTGGCCTTTTTAAAATTATTTGGTGAAATTTAAGATTTTAAGTTAAATAGTACTTAAATCTAAATTCTTTCTTTACTTAAGGACGAGCAAAATTCAAGTTAGAAAGTATGATAAGTAATATATTTTTATATTTATTATCGATATTTTTGATAATTTATGATTCTAACATCTTCTTAAAAACTTAATTTCATGAATTTATTGAATTTTTTTGAAAAATAAATAATTTTAGAGAAATATATAAAATTAGAATATATTTATAAAAAATAGATGTTAATTTAATTAAGCAATTTAAGTATCAAAATGAAAAAAAATTTTGAAAAATTTAATACATATTTTTTTTAATTTTTCAAATAAAAATCAGAGCAAAAATGGAGTCAAAATACCTTAAAAAAATCTAAAAATAGCCTCCGATGCAAGGTGGACCGGTCGCTTGGTCCACAGAGCCAGAGCATAGTCCACGAGAATAGTTTGCAGTCTACAGACATGGCTCACAGTGAGAGAAGGATTCTAAGTACGATCCAACGACTGACATCTATCTCAATCCAGATCCGACGGTCCACGTTTGCTGTCGATTTATAAGAGGAGATTTTGCACGATCCGATGGTCCAGAAGCGATCCATCACACGATCGGATGGCTGAGGATGCTCTCGACTATGTTAAGGAGATATATGGCACGATCTAATGGCCCAAAACCAATCTGAACCCAGTTCGGATGGCTATGATTTGATCCGACTTTGATAAGGATTAAAACGTTGATTTTTTATCAAATCTGGGTGGTCCAAGCCTGATCCGACGGCCCAAAAAATTTTAAGGGTTTTTATATAATTTCTAAGGATTTTAGGACTCTTTTTCCTATCAAAAAAATATGAAAAATTCACCTATAAATAGAAGGTTCGAGAATAAGCTTTGGGAGGAGAAAAAATCAGAGAAAAAGCAAGAAAAAAATAGAAAAAAAAATCAAAGAGCTTTAGGATCAATTATTGGGAGATTATAGAGCTAGAGAGCTTGATGTGAGGCTAAATCCCTTTAATCCAGAAATATGATGAAGTCTGTAAATGAGTTTTTATTTTTTTTTTTTATATTTAATTTTTATGCAATAAAATTTTACTTTTATTTCATATCTTTTTACTTTTTTCTGAGGTATTGATCCAGCCTACACGGCCTATACCTTCTTTTGACATACCGTGATCTCTGGATATGGTACGTGCTTAGAAAAGATAGATCATGGTATATTAGATTAAATCTTATATCCTGTAATTGAGTTTAGATAGTTTATACTTCAATAGGACGAGCTATGATCTCCTGATACAGTTCGTATCCCTTAGAGATAAACTATACTAATACCATAATTATAAGAATAAATATTATAATATAAAAAAAAAAAAATAAATCTCTTTGCATGGTGATTCAAAATTCTTGAGTTATTTTTTTGATTTTTTTTTTTATAATTTAGTTTATACTTTTAATTTTTTGCTATTCTATTTCTTGTTAATCCTTCTACAATCAATTCTCTTTTATTTTTTTTCTTCATAAAAAAAAAAGATAATCACCCTAAATCCCTTGGAGATAATCCTGACTCATCTTATCTATATAGTTTGAGTTGGTTTTTATTTTTGACTGCCTACAACAGCGATCAATAATATGTGCTTTTTTTGAACTTGGATAGGTTTAGATCTAGTATCTAGCATGTGGGGTTAAAGGGTTTAATCCATTTTATTTTCTGCTGTCTATTTTCAAAGTTTTAAAATCTACACATGCTGTCTACCTATTTTTCTAACAGTGATATCAGAGCCACAGATTTTGAAAACATATATGATCTAGTTTTTAGATTAGATGTAAAGATTTTAATGATTTAAAATTAATTTTATACTGATATAAGATTATCCTGGTATAGAATTTATCTCCTATATTACAAAGGTTATCCTCGCACAAGTTGATCGATTTTGAAAATTATTTTTGAAATAATTAAATCAAATTTTTTAGATCTAAAAATTAGCATATGTGATATATTTATTTTTAAGTTTAAATATAAAATTAAAATGATTAAAAATTTACATCAACTGATATAAGATTGTTCTGATATAGGGTTTACCCCCTATATTATAAAGGTTGTCCTAATTTGATTAAATTAATTTTTGAAAAGATATTTTTAAAATATTTTAATCATTTTTTAGATCTATTTTATACATATTTGATTTGTGTGAATTTAGTTTTAGATCTGAAATTAATGTATATATGATGCATATTTGATTTAGATATGAAACTACATATATTCGATATATGAAACTAGGTTTAGATCTAAAACAGTTTCAAGATTATAAGCTATTAATTGTATGTAATAAAATATCATCTAAAAATTATTTTTAGATCTAAAATTATATTATTGCATGTAGGTATAAGTTGAACAGATTAGGTCTAAGTGAACAAACTAAATTAGGGTCTATATGATTAGATCAGGCTAGAACCCATCTTCGATTTTGAATAGTTGATTAAACCTAATCGATGGATGATTAGGATTAGATCAAAGGGGCTCAAAGTTGATTTTAGTTGTAGTTGATCGCATCGATTCACATTTTGATGTGAGTTGATTGACTTAAAACTGAATTTGACTCAGTGGTTCGGGTCCATCTCAATAGGTTAATCTAATCAATTCTAATCGACCAATTTGGTATCTAAGGTAAGTATTTAGATGGTGGTTATTTAATTGATTCGTTGTCTAACCTGATCAATTTTGACTGTGTCTGAGGAAAGCAATGGTGGGACCCCAATGCATCTTATTATCGGGCCATCTTAGAAGATTCAGTTTCATGTTAGATTATTGTTGACTCAAGTTCACCCATGCCAACTAGACTGGTTAGACATATTGATGTGCTGACTAATTTAATCAGTCGGATATCAGATCTGTTGATTTAAAAGAGACCTAAATCCAAATCTTCTCATTAAATATTAAGTCTAGAGGTCTTCCATCATTATAGAGATGTGGTACCTTCCTAGCGTTGATCATTCTTGGCTGGTTACAGTGATTCGATTGCATCAAAAAGGTAAACCACTCTATTGATATTTGATGTCTGGGGGTAAGCTGGGGTTGGGCCCAATAACTGTTATGTGAGGATCTCAATGATGGCTTTGTGTCCGCTGGTGAACGATGGGTCTGACTTAACTAAGGAATGTACCAATAACTGTTAGGTGAGCCACAGGACTTAGAGACCAAGCCCACTGCATCTTGCTTAGTAACGTAATGGATAAATTATTGTCAACTCATTAGTCTATACTCACCAATAACTGTTAGGTAAGGTGTGTATAGATTAATGGGACTGCATATCCACTTGAAATCGATCGCATATAGGTTTTCGTTTATCCATCCGAGGAGTGTGGGAGATTCGAGAATATAGTGGGAGCCCTTGTTTTTTTTAAAGTTCCTAGAATAAATATTTTTATAAGTAGAAATTAACTAAAAATTATTCTCTTTGCAGATAACCATGTCGAGTTCAAACCCCTTAGCTGGATCCTTGATACAAATAGGTTGACCGCACCAATTACAAAGATTGGCTTCAAAATTTGAGAATTATTTTTAATTCTGAAAAACTCATCCATGTCCTCGATCAGGAAGCGCCTGCATTACCTGCTCGTCCATCCGCTAATCAACGAGCTGCACTTGAGAAGTGGATGGACAAAGATAATAAGGCGAAGTGCTATTTCTTAGCATCCATATCCAATGATCTTCAGCAACAGCATGAAGATATGAGGATGTCAGGGAGATGCTAATTCACCTGTAAGAGTTGTATGGTGAACAGAGTCATACGGCTCGCTTTGAGGTCTCTAGAAGACTTTTCAGAGTAAAGATGCATGATGGGTAGGCCGTCAATGATCATTGTTTGACAATGATCAAGGACATAGAGAAGCTTCAGAAGCTCGAGATGAATATGGATCAGGAATTACAGGTGGATCTGATCTTCAGTCTCTTTCTGATTCATATGGATAGTTCATCATGAACTACCATATGAATAAGATTGATGCTACTTTGCCAGAATTATTGAATATGCTAGTGATTGCAGAGGGCACTTTGAAAAGTTTAAGGGGCACAGTTCTGGCTGTAGAGCGGGCTTCCTCCAAAAGGAAGTCTTCTTTCAAGAAGAAGAAAAAGCCTACAAAGAAGTAGAAGAATGAGGCCAAACCCAAAAAATAGGTTCTAAGAAGGCTAATGACAAAGAAAAATATTTTCATTGTAATATCGAAGGCCACTGGAGAAAGAACTGTCGGGTCTACCTGACGACCATCAAAAGAAGAAAGAAAGATGGGCCTTCTGAAAGTTCATCTGAGTTGCTCGTTATTGAAACTAATCTCATGGTTTCCTCTTCTTCTAGTTGGGTTCTTGATTTTGGTTCAAGTGCTCATTTGTGTACTTCAATGCAGGGTCTTGAAGAAGTTAGAGGCTAAGAAAGGTGAAATCACTCTTCGGGTCGGTAATGGAGCAAGGGTTGCTGCTGTGGCGTTAGGACCTACCCTCTGCGACTACCATTAGATTTAGTTTGCTTTTGAAAGACTATTTCTATGTACTTATAGTCAGTAGAAATTTGATTTCTATCTCTGTCTGGCACAGGATAATTATAATTTTTATTTCAATAAAGATATGTGTTCTATTCATTTTAAAAATAAACTTATGGCACATATTTTCTTGATTGACGATCTTTACCATTTGCATATGGATATAAATGTAAACATTAACGAGCAAATAGTAAATGCTATAGGGTTTAAGAGATCTAGAGACAGGATCAGTCAAAAGTATCTGTGGTACCTTACTAGGCCATATTGGAGAAGACAGACTCATCAAACTGGAGAAAGATGATCTTCTTGGACCATTAACTTTCGAGTCTTATCCCGTCTATAAATCATGTCTTCAAGAAAAAATGGCCAAGCTGCCCTTTATGGGACAAAGAGAAAGGGCCACTGAGATATTAGCCCTGGTACACACTGACGTGTGTGGTCCATTTGGTGTACAAGCCAAGGGTGGCTATATCTACTTCATAACCTTTACTGATAATTATTCACAATATGGGTTCGTGTATCTGATGTATCGAAAGTCTGAAACTTTTAAAAAGTTCATAGAATTCAGACATGAAGTAGAAAACAAACCGAAAAACCTATAAAAGTTCTTCGATCAGATCGAGGAGGAGAATACTTTAGTGGAGAATTTCAAGCCTATCTCAAAGATAATGGCATAGTCTCACAGTGGATATCTCTATGGATGTCTTAGCTCAACAGGGTATCGAAAAGAGGAATCGACCCTATTAGATATGATTCGATCCATGATGAGCTTCACAGACCTTCCTGATTTTTTTAGAGACATGTTTTGCTTTTTGCGATTCATCTCCTGAATTGAGTTCCTTCTAAATCTGTTCTTACTATACCATATGAATTATGGTATGGTAAGAAGCCAACTCTTAGGTATCTCAAGATTTGAAGATGTTCGGTCCATGTCAAGTGACAGCAGGCGGACAAGTAGAGGCTAGATCTTTAGGACTCATTTTATAGAGTATCCTAAGAAACCATGGGATACTACTTCTATCTTTTTAAAGATCACAATGTATTGTGAGCCGCTATGTCGTTTTCTTGAAAAAAGAGTTTATCCAAGATGGAGACAGTAGGAGGAAGATTGAGCTTGAAGAGAAAGCCTCTGAAGAGCATCAAGTCCAAGGATCTAAACCCAATAATGAGCCAATAGATGTGATACCTTCTCTACCTCGTAAATCAAGTAGAGTCTCCCATCCTCTTGAAAGATACTTAGGTATTCTTATAGAGGATTTAGAGGAAGCGTTCCTTATGGGAGATAGAGACATTAAGAATGATCTCAAAACCTACGATGAGGCAATGTTAGATGTGGACTCCAAGAAATAGTTGGATACGATGAAGTCAGAAATTGACTCCATGCATTCCAACCAGCTTTGGTCCTTAGTAGATCCACCTGAAGGTATTATACCTATTGGGTGTAAATGAACTTATAAAAGGAAGATTGGGTCGAATGGTAAGGTAGAGATCTATAAGGTAAGGCTAGTCATGAAAGGTTATAGTCAACCGAAGGCATCAACTATCATGAATCTTTTTCGTCCGTAGCCATACTGAAATCCATCCTACTCTGCTTGTCATAGCAGTATTTTATGATTATAAAATTTGCAGATGGATATGAAGACTGCTTTCTTAAATGAATATCTTGAGAAAGATATCTATATAGAGCAGTCTCTGAGTTTCACGTCCAGTGATAGTGATCACAAGGTCTGCAAGCTGCAAAGGTCCATATATGGACTCAAGCAAGCATCTTGGAGTTGGAACACTTACTTCAATGATGTGATCAAAATGTTTGATTTCATAAAAAATGAGGAGGAGTCGTGTGTGTACAAAAAGGTTAGTAGGAGCGCTGTCACATTCCTCATATTGTATGTAGATGACATCCTCCTGATTAGAAATGATATTCCCATGCTGATGTTGGTCAAAGTATGGTTGTCGAAAGAGTCGCCATGAAAGACCTAGGAGAAGCTTCCTACATTTTTGGTATAAAGGTCTATAGAAATAGATCTCAGAAAATGATAGGACTCTCACAAATATGTACATAGAGGAGGTGCTGAAGAGGTTCAGCATGAAAAACTCCAAGAGAGGTCTTTTGCCCCTTAGACATGGTATTCATCTCTCAAAGAAGATGTTCCTGACACACTTGAGGAGATTCAGTGTATGAGTAAGATTCCTTATGCTTCGGCAATAGGAAGCCTCATGTATATCATGTTATATACACCCCTGATATAGTACTTGTCATGAGTGTCACGAGTAGATATCAGGCAAATTTAGGTGAAGAACAGTAGATTGCTGTTAAAACTATCCTTAAGAACTTGAGAAGGACTAAGAATTTGATGTTGATCTTTGATGGAGGATCGGAGCTAAAAGTTGAGGGATACACCGATTCAAACTTTATGGCTAATGTCGATGATAGAAAGTCTACATCAAGGTGTATCTTCTTGTGTTATGGTGGTGTGGTTAGTTGAAAGAGTTTCAAGCAGCTGATCATTGTAGATTCAACCATGAAGCTGCTAAGGAAGCCTTTTGGTTTAAAAAGTTTGTTGCATAGCTAGGTGTGATGCCATCAGATGCCATTGCACTACATTGCGACAACAACGATGCTATAGCTCTCGCTAAGGAGCCCAGATCTCATCAGAAGTTCAAGCACATAGAGCGACGGTTTCACATCATACGCGAATATCTTGAGAAAAAGTTCATCGAGGTACAGAGAGTGGACTCCGTGCTGAATGTGGTGGACCCGCTGACCAAGTCTCTCAGCTAGCAGAAGATCGAAGCTCATCTTGAAAAAATGGGTATTAGATATATGGCCAATTGGCTTTAGGTCAAGTGGAAGTTTGTTGGATTTATACCCTAGAAGCCAATTGTTGGCTAACACATTATGTAATTCTAAGGCCTATACTTGAACTTGCAATATTTTTATTATCAATAAAGGGCTTTTTCATTCTAATCATATTTATGTGTCCATGATTTATCCTAAAATTAATAAAGATGATTTTTGTATATTCTTAAAGAGTTAAGAATTTCAGACATACATTAATTAGTGATTAATTTCTAAATACTTCCGATCAAAGGATCATCACGGAGGATAGTGAAGGAACCAGATCTAGGGTTTCAGAGTTAGATCTTGAAATTTTTTCAAAATCAGACAGTGGAAGACTAAAATAAATCAAAATTTATCTTATAAAATTAGAGAATTTCTAGATCTAAGATCCTATTACATGATTATTACAAGATATTAAATCAAAAATTAAAATATAAAGAGCAAGAACTACATGTTGATCATATCAACATATTTTTATAATACATCTAATGTATGTAGAATATAATAAATCAGATCTATTACCTTGCAAGTTAGACTTCTAACTTTGCTGATCTGGGCTTAAGAATGATGTTGTGAGCTGTACATGTGTCCGGCCTCCAGGAGTCATCCACACGAGCCCACGAATCACGATCAGAAATCTTGGTCTAGAAAATCAGCATAGTATGCTAGTACTGTGCTGATCCTTCTTCGATGGTCGATCAGATGCCTCCTTCTTCTTGATTTGGACTCTTCCAAAGATGAGAAGTAGGAGAAGGAGTTTTAGATCTGAGACACTCTCAGAAAACTCAAGATGGAGAAGGGAAGAGGTGAACACAGCAACCCTAGAAGAAGACCCTCTTCTTCTTCTCTTTGCTCTCACCTAAGCACCTAGTCTTGTGTCTATTGTGTCTCTACACCCTAACCTTCTTTCTTCTTAATTTTTGCACACCCCAAAGGTCTATCTTTTCTCTATTTTCACAAAAAATTCATAAAAAAATTTATTTTAAATAGAGAGATATGATAGAGTCCTTGTCTAGGTCAAATACCTAGTCAAGGATTAACCAAACATGGCAAGACAAGGGGCGCCCAACTCTTGGGTGCCCCCTCTTTCTTTTTGTGCATGGATCACTAGCAAAGGGCACATATTATGTGACATAAAAGACACAAAAATTTAAAAAAAATCTGGATAAAATCAGTGCCATAAGGAAAGAGTTTTGGTTTCCTAAAACTCTATCTCATAGAATTTGAAATCCAAACTAATTCCTACTTTGACTTGATCCACAACCACTTTCCATGTAAGAGAAAAAGAGAGAAAAGTTTTAGGCATGTGTGAAGACCTGGGAGAGAAGTTTTATCACATAAAATAAGAGAGAGTGGGTGTGGGATAAGAGAGAGTGGGCGTAGGGGCTAAATTGGCGCAAGGTGGAATCCTAGTCTTACTAAGATTCAATCTATGTCTTGTTCCAATCTGGTTTCTCAAACCAAATCAAATCAAAATCAGATCAATCTAATTAAAATAGGTCTTAACCTAACTAAGAGCCTAATTTAATCAGATTAAATTAGATTTAAATCTGATTTAATTTTCTAATCAAATTAGAAATTAGGTTGACCCAAGTCCTATTTGAACTAAGACTAGTTTTTTCTTGCACTTAGCTTATCCAATAAACCAATTGGACTTGATCCAATCAAATCCAAACTAAATATAATTAAATTATATTCAATTAGACTTAATCTCAGCCCATTGGCTTAATCAAATTAAGTTAATTAGCAATCGAATTGCTAATCGATCCTTCTGCAACACTTACACTAGGTTAAATGTCAATCATATTGATCGTTTAATCCTAGAATGATTCTTAATCATTGATCAACCATCCGATCGGATTGTGAACTCTAATGTGTGTGACCTCATAGGTTAAAACTTAAGCTGGTAGCATAAAAATAAATTTTTATACCAATCAAAATAACCATCTAGCAATGGTACCCGACGGTCGGATAGGTCGAATGTGTAGAACAACATCCTTAGAATCCATGCGGATATAGTTTTCATATAATTCATCTCCTTGATCAAAATGCTCATAGGACACCTTAGAGTTCAACTGTCAACTCTGATCAGGTTGTCCACATTGTATTTTAAAATATCAAATCCATCTGATGGATTATCCTGGCCAAGGTTTTGCTAAATTGAAATATGACTCATTCTTTTCCAACTCTTGGAGTGGTCAATCCCATCTCGATCACACTCTGACTTCATAAGTACTTGACTGTACCCAAAAGTCTTCCATCACTGAATTAAAAATTTAATTAGTCCAGTATCAAAGTACAGTGAGTTGCTTGCAAGTCACTAAGGCGATCTCAGGTCTAAGGGATACTTATACCTATATCCCATCAGAAACATTCTCGATGGCAGAATGCTCTAGAGTTAGTCATGTTCCATGACGATGTATCCTTACATCTCACCTGTATGCCATACTAGTATCTCCATATTCTTTGGTTAAGAAGAAAACCAACTCATATGGCCTACAATGACCTATGCTCGATAGAAGCTGTCGTCCTTATTAACAGCCTATCATTTGGTCAGGAATAGTTTTAAGGACTAATCGATAAATCTTCTCTTTATTGAACTTAAATAGTCCTAAGAACTCCATCACAACAACGAAGTTCATTAGAAGATGAAAACTTGTGATGAAAATGTCAAAAATATATTTTATTTATTAACAAATCAATTACAATACAAGGTTGCTCAACCGTCAATAGCTTGACGATTGACTTTTGGAATATATTTTCCAACAACTCCCACTTGTCCTAAAGCCACTCGGCACAGTATCTAATATCCATCTTCGACTTGTTGTTGTCGAACTCCTTTATTTCTAGGGCTTTAGTGAAGGGGTCGGTTAGGTTCTCCTTTTCATCGATCTTCTAAAGGTTGACATCACCTCGATCCACGATCTCCCAGACCAGGTGGAAGCAACACAAAATGTGCTTCATCTGCTGGTGTGCTTTGGGTTCCTTCGCTTGAGCTATGGCACTAGTGCTGTCACAGTAGTGCAGGATCGGACCATCGAGGGAGGGTGCTACTCCAAACTTGGTGATGAATTTTCTCAGCCACATAGCTTCCTTCGCGGCATCCGATGCTGCGATGTACTCCACCTCACAAACAGAGTCTACCACAGTATGCTTCTTTCAACAAATGACTCCACCATTCAGAGTAAAGATATAACCCGACACACTTCTGCTGTCATCATGGTCAGATTGAAAGCTGGAGTCTGTGAACCCCACAAGTTTCAGATCTGACTCGCCATAAACCAACCATTGGTCCTTAGTATTTCTTAAATACTTAAAGATGGCTTTAACCACTTTTCAGTGGTTTTGTCCAAGATTAGATTGGTATCTACTCACTACTCCTAGTGAGTATGCCACATCTAGCCTTGTATATGTCATGGCATACATGATAGATCCCATGATCGAAACATATGGGACTCTGCTCATATGCTCTCTCTTTTCAGGAGTTATCGAACAATCCTTCTTAGAGAGAAAAATTTTATGGCCTATCGGTAGATAGCCCTTCTTGGAATTCTTCATACTGAACCTCTTCAGCACAGTGTCTATGTGGACTGGGATAACCCAAGCATTCTTTTAGATCTATCCCTATAGATCTTCATCCCTAAGATATAAGATGCTTCACCTAAGTCCTTCATGGAGAACTGTGATGACAACCAAACTTTTATTCTCTATAGTGCGGAGATATTATTCTCGATTAAGAGAATGTCATCCACGTAGAATAAAGGAATACCACAACTAGACCATTTGCCCATTTATAGATGCAGGGCTCTTCTCCATCTTAACGAAGTCATATATTTTGATCACCTTATCAAAATGCATGTTCCAACTCCGAGAAGCTTGCTTCAATCCATAAATAGATCTCTGAAGCTTGCACACCTTGGACTCATCTATAGATGTAAATCCCTTAGGTTGTATCATATACACCTCTTCGGTCAGCTCTCCATTCAGAAAAGTTATCTTTACATCCATCTGCCAGATCTCATAATCCAGATGGGCAGCTATTGCAAGCATTATCTGAATGGATTTGAGCATTACCATAGGAGAGAACGTCTCGTCATAGTCAATACCATAACATTGACGATACCCCTTGGCAACCAGACGGGCTTTATAGGTCTCCACCTTTCCATCTGCACCCCTCTTCCTTTTGAAGACCCATTTACACCCAATGGGTTTAACCCCTTCAGGTGGGTCAACAATGTCCATACATCGTTGACCTTCATGGACTCCATTTTGGATTTCACAGTTTCAAGCCATTTCTCGAAATTAGATCTCTGCATTGCATCCATATAGGTGATCGGATCCTCATCGTTCTTATCAAGTTCGATGGGATCACTGTTTCGGACCAAGAAATCGTAGTATTTGTCCGACTGATGCGGTACTCTACCGGATCACCTTAATGGTGTAGGTACATTGGGCTCCAGATCTAATCTAATCAAATCCGACTCAGGTTCAGCTATTGGTGTCGATCCTTCTACCTGTTGAACTTCATCAAGTTTAATCTTAGAGGCAATGGTTCCTTCACCAAGAAATTTTTTTCTAAAAAGGTTGCCTTAAGGCTGACGAACATCTTTTGTTCATCAGCATGGTAGAAAAAATATCCTTTGATCTCTTTGGGGTACCCTATGAATGTGTATTTGTCAGACCTAGGTCCGAGTTTATCTATAACTAACTGTTTGACATAGGTCGGGCACCCCCAGACCCTAAGGTGTGAAAGTGCTGGCTTACATCCTGTCCATATCTTATATGGAGTCTTAATTATAGATTTACTTGAAATCCTATTTCACAGATAACAGACCGATTCGAGTGCATATCCCTAGAAAGATATCGGCAAGCTGGCAAAATCCATCATGGATCGGATCATGTCTAACAGAGTCCGATTTCTCCTTTCAGATACACCATTATGCTGTGGTGTTCCTGTAGGAGTCCATTGGGAGAGAATCTCATTCTCTCCTAGATATATGAGAAACTCACCAGAAAGATATTCTCTTTCTCGGTCAGACCGAAGAGTTTTAATACTCTTTCCAGTTTATTTTTCTACTTCACTTTAGAATCGTTTGAACATTTCAAATGAATCTGACTTATGTTTAATCAGATAGACATATCCATATCTGGATAGATCATCCATGAAAGTGATGAAGTAGAAATATCCACCTCTAGCACTTGTGCTCATGGGCCCGCATACATCAGTATGTACTAGGCCCAAGAGCTCATTAGCTCTCTCACCTTTTTCAGTAAAAGGTGACTTGGTTATTTTACCAAGAAGATAAGATTCACAGGTTGGAAGTGATTCACAATCACTGACTTTGAGAATTCCCTCTTGAGTCAACTTGTTTATCCTGTTCTTGTTTATATGACCTAGCTTATAGTGCTATAAGTAGATATCTAATACACTATCTAATCTAGGGTGCTTGCCAGTGGAATAAACTATGTTAACAGGTTGTGATAACATATACACATCATTGTTCAAATATCCACAAAAAATAGTAACACCATTCATAATGATATTACAAACTTGTTTCTTTATTGAAATTTCATAATCATTTTTGGCTAGAAGACCTACAGAAATGATATTTAAAAAAAAATTGAGATAGAAATGATAATCATTAAGAACAACGATATGGGACTCAAATACAAGTTTCAAGATTCTTAATGCTAGAACTGAAACTAGTCTTCCATCTCCAACGTTCAAAAATCTCTCACCTTGCTCGAATCTCCTACTGACCTGCAACTCCTGCAATAAATTACAAATATGGTAAGAGCTACCGGTATCCAATACCCAGTCAGTTATATCATAAATAGAGAAATTACAAAGAGTTATCATATAAATACCTTGTCCAGCAACAGCTTGCTTCTTTCTCTGCCTGTTTGGATCCAGGAGGCAATGTACTGAGGACAGTTCCTCTTCCAGTGCCCCGCTTCTTGCAAAAGAAGCATTTAGTTTGACTCTTATCGGGCTTGATCTTTCTGGTCTGACCCTGCACTAATGTCCCAGCCTGAACTTGCACCTTCTTCATTTTTTTTCTTCTTGTGTC
>NC_025996.2:54647616-54679878 GCF_000442705.2 Elaeis guineensis | reverse complement strand
TCTTTCAAGAAGAAGAAAAAGCCCACAAAGAAGTAGAAGAATGAGGCCAAACCCAAAAATAGGTTCTAAAGAAGGCTAATGACAAAGAAAAATATTTTCATTGTAATATCAAAGCCACTGGAGAAAGAACTGTCGGGTCTACCTGACGACCATCAAAAGAAGAAAGAAAGATGGGCCTTCTGAAAGTTCATCTGAGTTGCTCGTTATTGAAACTAATCTCATGGTTTCCTCTTCTCTAGTTGGGTTCTTGATTTTGATTCAAGTGCTCATTTGTGTACTTCAATGCAGGGTCTTGAAGAAGTTAGAGGGCTAAGAAGGTGAAATCACTCTTCGGGTCGGCAATGGAGCAAGGGTTGCTGCTGTGGCTGTTAGGACCTACCCTCTGCGACTACCATTAAGATTTAGTTTGCTTTTGAAAGACTATTTCTATGTACTTATAGTCAGTAGAAATTTGATTTCTATCTCTGTCCTGGCACAGGATATTATAATTTTTATTTCAATAAAGATATGTGTTCTATTCATTTTAAAAATAAACTTATGGCACATATTTCTTGATTGATGATCTTTACCATTTGCATATGGATATAAATGTAAACATTAACGAGCAAATAGTAAATGCTCTAGGGTTTAAGAGATCTAGAGACAGGATCAGTCAAAAGTATCTGTGGTACCTTAGGCTAGGCCATATTGGAGAAACAGACTCATCAAACTGGAGAAAGATGATCTTCTTGGACCATTAACTTTCGAGTCTTATCCCGTCTATAAATCATGTCTTCAAGAAAAAATGGCCAAGCTGCCCTTTATGGGACAAAGAGAAAGGGCCACTGAGATATTAGCCTGGTACACCACTGACGTGTGTGGTCCATTTGGTGTACAAGCCAAGGGTGGCTATATCTACTTCATAACCTTTACTGATAATTATTCACAATATGGGTTCGTGTATCTGATGTACCGAAAGTCTGAAACTTTTAAAAAGTTCATAGAATTCAGACATGAAGTAGAAAACAAACCGAAAAACCTATAAAAGTTCTTCGATCAGATCGAGGAGGAGAATACTTTAGTGGAGAATTTCAAACCTATCTCAAAGATAATGGCATAGTCTCACAGTGGATACCTCTATGGATGTCTTAGCTCAACAGGGTATCTGAAAAGAGGAATCAGACCCTATTAGATATGATTCGATCCATGATGAGCTTCACAGACCTTCCTGATTTTCTCTAGAGACATGTTTTGCTTTTTGCGATTCATCTCCTGAATTGAGTTTCTTCTAAATCTGTTCTTACTATACCATATGAATTATGGTATGGTAAGAAGCCAACTCTTAGGTATCTCAAGATTTGGAGATGTTCGGTCCATGTCAAGTGACAGCAGGCGGACAAGTTAGAGGCTAGATCTTTTAGGACTCATTTTATAGAGTATCCTAAGGAAACCATGGGATACTACTTCTATCTTTTTAAAGATCACAATGTGATTGTGAGCCGTTATACCATTTTCTTGAAAAAAGAGTTATCCAAGATGGAGACAGTGGGAGGAAGATTGAGCTTGAAGAGAAAGCCTCTGAAGAGCATCAAGTCCAAGGATCTAAACCCAATAATGAGCCAATAGATGTGATACCTTCTCTACCTCGTAAATCAAGTAGAGTCTCCCGTCCTCTTGAAAGATACTTAGGTATTCTTACAGAGGATTTAGAGGAAGCGTTCCTTATGGGAGATAGGGACATTAAGAATGATCTCAAAACCTACGATGAGGCAATGTTAGATGTGGACTCCAAGAAATAGTTGGATACGATGAAGTCAGAAATTGACTCCATGCATTCCAACCAGCTTTGGTCCTTAGTAGATCCACCTGAAGGTATTATACCTATTGGGTGTAAATGAACTTATAAAAGGAAGATTGGGTCGAATGGTAAGGTAGAGATCTATAAGGTAGGCTAGTCATGAAAGGTTATAGTCAACGCGAAGGCATCAACTATCATGAATCTTTTCGTCCGTAGCCATGCTGAAATCCATCCATACTCTGCTTGTCATAGCAGTATTTTATGATTATAAAATTTGACAGATGGATATGAAGACTGCTTTCTTAAATGAATATCTTGAGAAAGATATCTATATAGAGCAGCATCTGAGTTTCACATCCAGTGATAGTGATCACAAGGTCTGCAAGCTGCAAAGATCCATATATGGACTCAAGCAAGCATCTCAGAGTTGGAACACTTACTTCAATGATGTGATCAAAATATTTGTTTTCATAAAAAATGAGGAGGAGTCGTGTGTGTACAAAAGGTTAGTAGGAGCGCTGTCACATCCTCATATTGTATGTAGATGACATCCTCCTGATTAGAAATGATATTCCCATGCTGATGTTGGTCAAAGTATGGTTGTCGAAAGAGTTCGCCATAAAAGACCTAGGAGAAGCTTCCTACATTTTTGGTATAAAGGTCTATAGAAATAGATCCAAGAAAATGATAGGACTCTCACAATATATGTACATAGAGGAGGTGCTGAAGAGGTTCGGCATGAAAAACTCCAAGAGAGGTCTTTTGCCCCTTAGACATGGTATTCATCTCTCCAAGAAGATGTATCCTGACACACTTGAGGAGATCCAGTGTATGAGTAAGATTCCTTATGCTTCGGCAATAGGAAGCCTCATGTATATCATGTTATATACACACCCTGATATAGTACTTGTCGTGAGTGTCACGAGTAGATATCAGGCAAATTTAGGTGAAGAACAGTAGATTGCTGTTAAAACTATCCTTAAGAACTTGAGAAGGACTAAGAATTGATGTTGGTCTTTGATGGAGGATCGGAGCTAAAAGTTGAGGGATACACCGATTCAAACTTTATGGCTAATGTCGATGATAGAAAGTCTACATCAAGGTGTATCTTCTTGTGTTATGGTGGTGTGGTTAGTTGAAAGAGTTTTAAGCAGCTGATCATTGTAGATTCAACCATAAAAGTCAAGTACATCATCGCCTCTGAAGCTGCTAAGGAAGCCTTTTGGTTTAAAAAGTTTGTTGCATAGCTAGGTGTGATGCCATCAGATGCCATTGCACTACATTGCGACAACAACGATGCTATAGCTCTCGCTAAGGAGCCCAGATCTCATCAGAAGTTCAAGCACATAGAGCGATGGTTTCACATCATACACGAATATCTTGAGAAAAAGTTCGTCGAGGTACAGAGAGTCGACTCCGTGCTGAATGTGGTGGACCCCTGACCAAGTCTCTCAACTAGCAGAAGATCGAAGCTCATCTTGAAAAATGAGTATTAGGTATATGGCCAATTGGCTTTAGGTCAAGTGGAAGTTTGTTGGATTTATACCCTAGAAGCCAATTGTTGGCTAACACATTATGTAATTCTAGGGCCTATACTTGAACTTGCAATATTTTATTATCAATAAAGGGTTTTTTCATTCTAATCATATTTATGTGTCCATGATTTATCCTAGAAATTAATAAAGATGATTTTTGTATATTCTTAAAGAGTTAAGAATTTCAGACATACATTAATTAGTGATTAATTTTTAAATACTTCCGATCAAAAGATCATCACGGAGGATAGTGAAGGAACCAGATCTAGGGTTTCAGAGTTAGATCTTGAAATTTTTTCAAAATCAAACAGTGGAAGACTAAAATAAATCAAAATTTATCTTATAAAATTAGAAAATTTCTAGATCTAAGATCCTATTACATGATTATTACAAGATATTAAATCAAAAATTAAAACATAAAGAGCAAGAACTACATGTTGATCATATCAACATGTTTTTATAATACATCTAATGTATGTAGAATATAATAAATCAGATCTATTACCTTGCAAGTTAGACATTCTAACTTTGCTGATCTGGGCTTAAGAATGATGTTATGAGTCGCACATGTGTCCGGCCTCCAGGAGTCATCCACACGAGCCCACGAATCACGATCAGAAATCTTGGTCTAGAAAATCAGCACAGTATGCTAGTACTGTGCTGATCCTTCTTCGATGGTTGATCAGATGCCTCCTTCTTCTTGATTTGGACTCTTCCAAAGATGAGAAGTAGGAGAAGGAGTTTTAGATCTGAGAAACTCTCAGAAAACTAAGATGGAAAAAGGGAAGAGGTGAACACAGCAACCCTAGAAGAAGACCCTCTTCTTCTTCTCTTTGCTCTCACCTAAGCACCTAGTCTTGTGTCTATTGTGTCTCCACACCCCAACCTTATTTCTTCTTAATTTTTGCACACTCCAAAGGTATATCTTTTCTCTATTTTTCACAAAAATTTCATAAAAAATTTATTTTAAATAGAGAGATATGATAGAGTCCTTGTCTAGGTCAAATACCTAGTCAAGGATTAACCAAACATGGCAAGACAAGGGGCGCCCAACTCTTGGGTGCCCCCTCTTTCTTTTTGTGCATAGACCACTAGCAAAGGGTACATATTATGTGACATAAAAGTCACAAAAATTTTAAAAAAAATCTAGATAAAATCAGTGCCATAAGGAAAGAGTTTTGGTTTCCTAAAACTCTATCTCATAGAATTTGAAATCTAAACTAATTCCTACTTTGACTTGATCCACAATCACTTTCCATGTAAGAGAAAAAGATAGAAAAATTTTAGGCATATGTGAAGACCTGGGAGAGAAGTTTTATCACATAAAATAAGAGAGAGTGGGTGTGGGATAAGAGAGAGTGGGCATAGGGGCTAAATTGGCGTAAGGTGGAATCCTAGTCTTACTAAGATTCAATCTATGTCTTGTTCCAATCTGATTTCTCAAACCAAATCAAATCAAAACCAGATCAACCCAATTAAAATAGATCTTAACCCAACTAAGAGTCTAATTTAATCAGATTAAATTAGATTTAAATCTGATTTAATTTTCTAATCAAATTAGAAATTAGGTTGACCCAAGTCCTATTTGAACTAAGACTAATTTTTTCTTGCACTTAGCTTATCCAATAAACCAATTGGACTTGATCCAATCAAATCCAAACTAAATCTAATTAAATTATATTTAATTAGACTTAATCTCAACCTATTGACTTAATCAAATTAAGCTAATTAGCAATCAAATTGCTAATCGATCCTTCTGCAACACTTGCACTAGGTTAAATGTCAATCATATTGATCGTTTAATCCTAGAACGATTCTTAATCATTGATCAACCATCCGATCGGATCGTGAACTCTAATGTGTGTGACCTCATAGATTAAAACTTAAGCTGGTAGCATAAAAATAAATTTTTGTACCAATCAAAATAACCATCTAGCAATGGTACCCGACGGCCGGATAGGTCGAATGTGTAGAACAACATCCTTAGAATCCATGCGGATATAGTTTTCATATAATTCATCCCCTTGATCAAAATGCTCATAGGACACCTTAGAGTTCAACTGTCAACTCTGATCAGGTTGTCCACATTGTATTTCAAAATATCAAATCCATCTGATGGATTATCCTGGCCAAGGTTTTGCTAAATTGAAATATGACTCATTCTTTTCCAACTCTTGGAGTGGTCAATCCCATCTCGATCACACTCTGACTTCATAAGTACTTGACTATACCCAGAAGTCTTCCATCACTGAATTAAAAATTCAATTAGTCCAGTATCAAAGTACAGTGAGTTGCTTGCAAGTCACTAAGCGATCTCAGGTCTAAGGGATACTTATACCTATATCCCATCAGAGACATTCTCGATGGCAGAATGCTCTAGAGTTGGTCATGTTCAATGACGATGTATCCTTACATCTCACCTGAATGCCATACTAGTATCTCCATATTCTTTGGTTAAGAAGAAAACCAACCCATATGGCCTACAATGACCTATGCTCGATAGAAGCTGTCATCCTTATTAACAGCCTATCATTTGGTCGTGAATAGTTTTAAGGACTAATCGATAAATCTTCTCTTTATCAAACCTAAATAGTCCTAAGAACTCCATCACAACAATGAAGTTCATTAGAAGATGAAAACTTGTGATGAAAATACCAAAAATATATTTTATTTATTAACAAATCAATTACAATACAAGGTTGCTCAACCGTCAACAGCTTGACGATTGACTTTTGGAATATATTTTCCAACAACTCCCACTTGTCCTAAAGCCACTCGGCACAGTATCTAACATCCATCTTTGACTTGTTGTTGTCGAACTCCTTTATTGCCAGGGCTTTAGTGAAGGGGTCAGTTAGGTTCTCCTTTTCGTCGATCTTCTAAAGGTTGACATCACCTCGATCCACGATCTCCCAGACCAGGTGGAAGCAGCACAAAATGTGCTTCATCTGCTGGTGTGCTTTGGGTCCCTTCTCTTGAGCTATGGCACTAGTGCTGTCGCAGTAGTGCAGGATCGGACCATCGAGGGAGGGTGCTACTCTAAACTCGATGATGAATTTTCTCAGCCACAGCTTCCTTCGCGGTATCCGATGCTGCGATGTACTCCACCTCACAAACAGAGTCTACCACAGTATGCTTCTTCCAGCAAATGACTCCACCATTCAGAGTAAAGATATAACCCGACACACTTCTGCTGTCATCATGGTCAGATTGAAAGCTGGAGTCTGTGAACCCCACAAGTTTCAGATCTGACTCGCCATAAACCAACCATTGGTCCTTAGTATTTCTTAAATACTTAAGGATGGCTTTAACCACTTTTCAGTGGTTTTCTCCAAGATTAGATTGGTATCTACTCACTACTCCTAGTGAGTATGCCACATCTAGCCTTGTATATGTCATGGCATACATGATAGATCCCACGATCGAAACATATGGGACTCTGCTCATATGCTCTCTCTTTTCAGGAGTTGTCGAACAATCTTTCTTAGAGAGAAAAATTTTATGGCCTATCGGTAGATAGCCCTTCTTGGAATTCTTCATACTGAACCTCTTCAGCACAGTGTCTATGTGGACTGGGATAATTCAAGCATTCTTTTAGATCTATCCCTATAGATCTTCATCCCTAGGATATAAGATGCTTCACCCAAGTCCTTCATGGAGAACTATGATAACAACCAAACTTTTATTCCCTATAGTGCGGAGATATTATTCTCGATTAAGAGAATGTCATCCACGTAGAATAAAAGAATACCACAACTAGACCATTTGCCCATTTATAGATGCAGGGCTCTTCTCCATTCTTAATGAAGTCATATATTTTGATTACCTTATCAAAATGCATGTTCCAACTCCGAGAAGCTTGCTTCAACCATAAATAGATCTCTGAAGCTTGCACACCTTGGACTCATCTGTAGATGTAAATCCCTTAGGTTGTATCATATACACCTCTTCGGTCAGCTCTCCATTCAGAAAAGTTATCTTTACATCCATCTGCCAGATCTCATAATCCAGATGGGCAGCTATTGCAAGCATTATCTGAATGGATTTGAGCATTGCCACAGGAGAGAACGTCTCGTCATAGTCAATACCATAACATTGACGATACCTCTTGGCAACCAGACGGACTTTATAGGTCTCCACCTTTCCATCTGCATCCCTCTTCCTTTTGAAGACCCATTTACACCCAATGGGTTTAACCCCTTCAGGTGGGTCAACCAATGTCCATACATCGTTGACCTTCATGGACTCCATTTTGGATTTCACGGCTTCAAGCTATTTCTCGAAATTAGATCTCTACATTGCATCCATATAGGTGATCGGATCCTCATCGTTCTCATCAAGTTCGATGGGATCACTGTTTCGGACCAAAAAATCATAGTATTTGTCCGGCTGATGCGGTACTCTACCGGATCGCCTTAATGGTGTAGGTACATTGGGCTCCAGATCTAATCTAATCAAATCCGACTCAGGTTCAGCTATTGGTGTCGGTTCTTCTATCTGTTGAACTTCATCAAGTTTAATCTTAGAGGCAACGGTTCCTTCACCAAGGAACTCTTTTTCTAAAAAGGTTGCCTTAAGGCTGACGAACACCTTTTGTTCATCAGCATGGTAGAAAAAATATCCTTTGATCTCTTTGGGGTACCCTATGAATGTGTATTTGTCAGACCTAGGTCCGAGTTTATCTATAACTAACTGTTTGACATAGGTCGGGCACCCCCAGACCCTAAGGTGTGAAAGTGCTGGCTTACACCCTGTTCATATCTCATATGGAGTCTTAATTATAGATTTACTTGAAATCCTATTTCACAGATAACAGACCGATTCGAGTGCATATCCCTAGAAAGATATCGGCAAGCTGGCAAAATCCATCATGGATAGGATCATGTCTAACAGAGTCCGATTTCTCCTTTCAGATACACCATTATGCTGTGGTGTTCCTATAGGAGTCTCTTGGGAGAGAATCCCATTCTCTCCTAGATATATGAAAAACTCACCAGAAAGATATTCTCTTCCTCGGTCAGACCGAAGAGTTTTAATACTCTTTCCAGTTTATTTTTCTACTTCACTTTAGAATCGTTTGAACATTTCAAATGAATCTGACTTATGTTTAATCAGATAGACATATCCATATCTGGATAGATCATCCGTGAAAGTGATGAAGTAGAAATATCCACCTCTAGCACTTGTGCTCATGGACCCGCATACATCAGTATGTACTAGGCCCAAGAGCTCAGTAGCTCTCTCACCTTTTTCAGTAAAAGGTGACTTGGTTATTTTACCAAGAAGATAAGATTCACAGGTGGGAAGTGATTCACAATCACTGACTTCGAGAATTCCCTCTTGAGTCAACTTGTTTATCCTGTTCTTGTTTATATGACCTAACTTATAGTGCTATAAGTAGATATCTAATACACTATCTAATCTAGGGTGCTTGCTAGTGGAATAGACTATGTTAACAGGTTGTGATAACATATACACACCATTGTTCAAATGTCCACAAAAAATAGTAACACCATTCATAATGATATTACAAATTTATTTCTTTATTGAAATTTCATAATCATTTTTGGCTAGAAGGCCTACAGAAATGATATTTAAAAAGAAATTGAGACAGAAATGATAATCATTAAGAACAACAATATGGGACTCAAATACAAGTTTCAAGATTCTTAATGCTAGAACTGGAACTAGTCTTCCATCTCCAACATTCAAAAACCTCTCGCCTTGCTCGAATCTCCTACCGACCTGCAACTCCTGCAACGAATTGCAAATATGGTAAGAGCTACCGGTATCCAATACCCAGTCAGTTATATCATAAATAGAGAAATTGCAAAGAGTTATCATATAAATACCTTGTCCAGCAACAGCTTGCTTCTTTCTCTGCCTGTTTGGATCCAGAGAGGCAATGTACTGAGGACAGTTCCTCTTCCAGTGCCCCGGCTTCTTGCAAAAGAAGCATTTAGTTTGACTCTTATCAGGCTTGATCTTTCTGGTCTGACCCTGCACTAATGTCCCAGCCTGAACTTGCACCTTCTTCATTTTTTTCTTCTTGTTCTTCTTTCCTTTCTTAAATAGTCGAGAATCAGAAGACGAACCTCTCACTAAGTTCACCGACTCCTTGTGGAGTTGGTGATCCTTCTCAAAGTTCTGAAGCAACCCCAGTAACCCATGGTAGTTTACTTCAGACTTTATCATTCTATAATGAGTGAGGAATGGGAGATAAGACTTGAGAAGTGAGTTCAGTATTGCATCTTTCTCAAGCTGCTCATGCAAGGAAAAGTCGAGCTTGCTCAAACGCTCCATCAACTCGATCATGTACAATACATGATCAGTGACAGAGGCACCATCCCACATTTTGGTGTTGAAGATGGTGCAACTAGTCTTGTGCCTCTCCACGTCATCGGGTGTGCCAAAGGCATCCTCCAACACTTGAAGCATGTCCTTTGGCTGAGCTGTCTCAAATCTGTGACTAAACTCATTGCTCATGGCAGCCAGCATGATGCAGCACACCATGGTCCAGTCATTGAGCCACTTTTGGTAAGTGACTCTGACTGTTCCATATGCATTGGCAGTTGGCTCCTCAGGTGCAGGATCCATTATCACATATAGGATCCGTTCATGCTCCAGGACTATCTTCAACTTTCGATACCAGCTACTGAAGTTGGGTCCTACCAAATTATCATTGTCCAACAATGATCAGAGCGATAGGGAAGTGGCCATATCTGCACAAAAAAAAATTATAACTTAATTAGTAATTGATTCATTAAACCTAAAGATTTAGATTTTAATCAAAAGGTTTCTTCCACTATTTTATTCGAATTGGTAGCCTCTACCTCCAATTCGAAGAATTACCCTAATTCTTTAGTGGGTACTAGAATCCACTTAGACTGCACACAAGCCCAACTTTGGTTGGCCAACCCATGTACATCTAAGGATAGGTTCATAACCAGTTATTTCTCTAAATAATTTTTAATAATTTTATTTTTGCCCCAGTCCCTAATCAGTAGGCTTTGGCCTCCACTGAAAAGGTCTGGTTAGATCCAACCATTAACATGACCATACTTGGCCCATCTAGCCAATGAATGATTAGGCCCAATTTTGGTTGGCTAACCTAACCATCATTTAGAAAGATGCAGTCAAAAAATCATATTATGAATGACAATTCCATCAGTCGATAAGCACCAGGCCGTTGGGCCTCCAATGATTATCCAACTGATGGACCCATTATCATCCACTTAATGGGAGGCTATGATCTAGTTATCACCATAACTATTTCATTTTAAGGATCTAATAATTTTAGAAAATTTAATTGATTTAGAGGATGAGGTCAGATGAACCAGCTTATCATGATCCTCCCACTGGCTTCACCAAGTCAGCTTAAGGGAGACCATTAAAAAGGGCTGGTCTAGGAGCACCTAAATCAATCGCACTGATTTACCTAGCTGACATGGGTTAGCTCGAATAGTCAAGTGATCCGATCGAAATATAATTTCACCAAGAGGCCAGATAAGTTCGATCGGTGGAAGGATTTGCTAAAGCTTGCCTTAGACACCATCAGAAATGGTCAGGTAAGCGGACTGCCAATTAAAAACCATCAGTCTGGTTTATCTTAGACACCAACTGGTTTAATTAGTTTCGATTAGATTGACCTAATAGTTCATGCTAGACCGCTTAGCCAAGAATAAAGTCCATTTAGTTCTCGTTAAAGACATGGACTTGACCAACTATAACTATTGTAATTGATCTAGAGAATCCTTGACCTAATCTAAGACAACAATTGATTAGATTTAGTCAATTCTCTAATTAAGTCCATCTTTAATCTAACCTTAGGTCTAACCCAATTAATGGATCTAATTCACACTAACCTATTAACCCAATGTGTTATAGTTTGTGTCTTAGGTTCTTCAATTTATAATCTTAGAACCTAATCAAACAACTTCTTAATTCTTAATTAAGTTTTGGGCTGAGGGTTGGGGTTCGGCTTTTTAAAAATAATTTTCATGTTTATAAAATATTTTTATAATATAGTTCTACCAACCAAGTTGCATATTTGATTGATAATCAAAATACAAGTAAAAAAAGTATGAAACTATTTTAGATCTAATCTAAACAGATTCATGTAATTGAAATAATTTCAACTTTAAACTGTGCAAATTTCTCAAACAAAAATATGATGGTTCTTTGCACGAGAATTATTAACAAAGAAATTTTATTTTAGATTTAAATATCTTTTAAATCTAATAAATTATAAATTTAATCTAGATCACATCTAATAAATTTATGATTAAAGATAGATCTACATGAACTAGGACAACCTTTAAACTGGAAGGGATAAATCTTACAGCAGGACAACCTACAGTTCGTGATTGATCTAAAAATTTTAATTTTAGATTTAACAATCAGATTATAAATTAGATCTAATCTAAAAAATAATCTAAGCATGTATTAATAATCATATAATAAACAACCTAGGCTCTGATACCAATTGATGGAACCAGATCTAGGATTTTAGGGTTAGATCTTGAAACTTTTTCAAGATCAGGCAGTGAAAGACTAAAATAAATCAAAATTTATCTTATAAAATTAAAAAATCTTTAGATCTAAGATCTTATTACATAATTATTACAAGGTATTAAATTAAAAATTAAAATATAAAGAGCAAGAACTACATGTTGATCATATCAACATGTTTCTATACTACATCTAATGTATGTAAAATATAATAGATCATATCTATTACCTTGCAAGTTAGATGTTCTAACTTTGTTGATCCGAGCTTGAGAATGATGTTGTGAGCTGCACACACATCCGGCCTCTAGGAATCATCTACACGAGCCCACGAATCACAATCGGAAGTCCTGGTCCAGGAAATCAGCACAGCATGCTAATACTACGCTGATCCTTCTTCGATGGTCGATCAGATGCCTCCTTCTTCTTGATTTGGACTCTTTCAAAGATGAGAAGTAGGAGAAGGAGTTTTAGATCTGAGACACTCTAAGAAAACTCAAGATGGAGGAAGGAAAGAGGCGAACACAGCAACCCTAGAAGAAGACCCTCTTCTTGTTCTCTTTGTTCTCATCTAGGCATCTAATCTTGTGTCTATTGTATCTCCATGCCCCAATCTTCTTTCTCCTTGATTTTTGCATGCCCTAAAGGTCTCTCTTTTCTCTATTTTCTACAAAAAATTCATGAAAAAATTTATTTTAAATAGAGAGATATGATAGAGTCTTTATCTAGATCAAATACCTAGTCAAAGATTATCCAAACATGACAAGATAAGGGGCGCCCAACTCTTGGGTGCCCTCTCTTTCTTTTTGTGTGTGGACTACCAGCAAAGGATGCATATTATATGCCATAAAAGCCACAAAAATCTCAAAAAAAAATTGAATAAAATAAGTACCATAAGGAAAGAGTTTTGGTTTCTTAAAACTCTATCTCATAGAATTTGAAATCCAAACTTGTTGGTGCAAAACCCGCCTGCGCCGGAGAAGCTGGAGTTGAGGAAGCCGCGGTCACCGCCGGGACCTGCAAGGGAAGTCTAAACCGGAGGTGGGGTTGCTCCGGCAAGACCCTCCGACGCTCAAGTCAGTTCTTTGCCTCAACAAGAATGGAGTGCTCGAACGGAGAATTTAGCAGAGTTTTTGAGATAAGGCAAAAGAGCTTAAGGAATAACGTATCTGAGTTCCCCCTTTTATAGGCGGGGGAGGCAACGGACTGATGGTGACGTTTGTAACCGCCTGGTAGTGGGCCGTCCACGGTCAGGGGAAATGATTGCGAAAGATAATGGAGCAGGCACGTGGGCATCGCCTTGCCTTGCCACGTGGAATCTGTTATGAGGGGTGGAGCAGCGTCCGTCGTCAGGAGAATCGCATGGTATCCGTCGCAGGAGGTGGAGCTGTGCGGAGTCCGCCACAGGAAGTGGAGCAGGGCGGCTATGGCTGCTGCGGCTTGTCAGGGAATGATGGTACTACGTGGAGTCCGCCACAGGAGGTGGAGCAGGGTCGTGGCCGCTTTGAGGGCCTGTCAGGGGTCGTGGATCTGTCGATTGAAGCTCGGTAATGGCCGGAGCCCAGTTTCTGTTGAGGTGCGGGTGAGGTCCTCCTGGCGGTAGGGGTCGTGGGCCAAGCCCGGCTCCTGTAGGAGTCCGGGCGGAGCTGCTCTGATGTCGATGGCGGAGTCCGGCTCCCGTAGGAGTCCGGGTAGAGCTGCAGTTGCTGTCGGCGGTGGAGCCCGGCTCTCGTAGGGGTCCAGGCGAAGCTGCGCTGCAAACAGAGTTAAGGGTGAAGTCCGGCTCCGATAGGAGTCCGGGTTGAGCTTACCAGCAGTTGATACTGAGAGCGGAGCCCGGCTCCCGTGGGAGTCCGGGCGGAGCTGTTCTGATGTTGGCGGCGAAGTCTGGCTCCCGTAGGAGTCCGGAGGGAGCTGCGCTGATGTCGTCGGTGGAGCCCGACTCCCGTAGGAGTCCGGGCGGAGCTGCGCTGCAAACAAAGTTAAGGGTGAAGTCCGGCTCCGATAGGAGTCCGGGCGGAGCTTACCAGCAGTTGATACTGAGAGCGGAGCCCGGCTCCCGTGGGAGTCCGGGCGGAGCTGTTCTGATGTTGGCGGCGAAGTTCGGCTCCCGTAGGAGTCTGGAGGGAGCTGCGCTGATGTCGTCGGTAGAGCCCGGCTCTCGCAGGAGTCCGGGCGGAGCTGCACTTGCTGATGGCGGTGGAGCCCGGCTCTCGTAGGAGTCCGGGCGGAGCTGCACTTGCTGATGGCGGTGGAGCCCAGCTCCTGTAGGAGTCCGGGCGGAGCTGCACTTGCTGATGGCGGTGGAGCCCGGCTCCCGTAGGAGTCCGGGCGGAGCTGCACTTGCTGATGGCGGTTCTGCCGTGGGTTCCGGCTGTGGGTATTTTATACCCAACAAAACTAATTCCTACTTTGACTTAATCCACAACCACTTTCCATGTAAGAGAGAAAGAGAAAAAAATTTTGGGCATATGTGCAGACCTGGGAGAGAAGTTTTATCGCACAAAATAAGAGAGAGTGGGCATGGGGGCTAAATTGGTGCAAGGTGGAATCCTAGTCTTACTAGGATTCAATCTATGTCTTGTTCCAATTTGGTTTCTCAAACCAAATCAAACCAAAACCAAATCAATCCAATTAAAATATGTCTTAACCCAATTAAGAGCCTAATTTAATCAAATTAAATTAGGTTAACCCAAGTCCTATTTGAACTAGGACTAGTTTTTTCTTGCACTTGGCTTATCCAATAAACCAATTGGACTTGATCCAATCAAGCCCAAACCAAATCGAATAAATCATATTCAATTAGACTTAATCTCAGCCTATTGGCTTAATCAAATTAAATCAATTAGCAATCAAATTGCTAATCGATCCTCCTACAACACTTACACTAGGTTAAATGTCAATCGTATTGATCGTTTAACCCTAGAATGATTCTTAATCGTTGATCAACCATCTGATCGAATCATGAACTCTAATGTGTGTGACCTCATAGGTCTGAACCTAAGCTGGTAGCATAGAAATAAATTTTTATACCAATCAAAGTGACCATCTAGCAATGGTACCCGATGATCGGATAGGTCGAATGTGTAGAACAACATCCTTAGAACCCATGCAGATATAGTTTCTATATAATTCATCTCCTTGACCAAAATGCTCATAGGACACCTCAGAGTTCAACTATCAACTCTGATCAGGTTGTCTACATTATATTTTAAGCTATCAAATCCATTTGATGGATTACCCTGGCCAAGATTTTGCTAAATTGAAATACAGCGAGTCATTCTTCTCCAACTCTTGGACTGATCAATCCCATCTTGATCACACTCTGACTTCACAAGTACTTGACTGTGCCCAGAAGCCTTCCATCACTGAATTAAAAATTTAGTTAGTCCAGTACCAAAGCACAGTGAATTACTTGCAAGTCACTGAGGTGATCTCAAGTCTAAGGGATATGATGCGTAGTCGTTGATAGCACCAAAATAACTCTACTCACTACGTAGGTAGGATGAGTCGAGATCGTATCCTCAGAGACCTTGGGCTAAGTTGAGATTGCAAAATAAAAGAAAGAAGCATTGTTTTGATTTAAAAAAAAAAAATTTTTAAAATTGATGTAATTAGAAAATAAAGAGCTCGAAAGTTTTGAATTAATTTTACACTAGTAGAGTTGTATCTCTTTTTTTATATTTAAATAGATACGATTAATCTTAGAAAAAATATCTATCTTTTCTCGACACACCCCGTACCCGTAGATCATGGTGCATCTTCAAAAAGTACTAGGTAAACAACTCTTCTTTTCTCGGCACATCCCGTACCCGTAGATCACGGTGCGTCTCCGGAAAGTAAAAGTTATTCCTAATATTAATCTAACAGGAAAGCATAAATAAAAGCATATAAAAGAGAGCAAATAAAGAACTCATGATGATTTAAATAAAAAGCATAATCTTTATTGCATATAAAAAAATACAAGAAAGTTTAGAACAATAAACCCACTCTATATCGTTACAAAATTTTTTCTCCACTCCCGAGACTGCTAGCCTAGCTGCTCATGAAGTAGTCCCTTTCTATTCCTCTATGCAAGGCTCTAGAAGAATTTTTGACCTCTCCCTCCAATGGGAGTACAAAAGCCTTTTTATAGGTGTTAGGAGGGAGGAGTTTTACATGATTTTTTGATGTGGGACTAAAGAAAATAGTAAAGACTAAAAGATGAATGGATAAGATGGAAAGATCACAAGCAAATAAAGAAAATACAAATTCTTCCTCTTAAAATATTTTCAAGTATTAAATTTTTTCCTTTAATTTTAAGATCCCTCTGTTCGCCACTGTGTCCGCCTTGCCAAACTCCCCGCGAACCCGCACGCCCGCCTTACCATGCCCGATGCCGCGATGCCGTGCCCGATGCCACGCCCACGCGTTCCTTCCGCATGCCTGCTTCCGCTACCGCACGCCCTCTTCTGCTGCAGCACGCCCTTTTTGATTGAAAAATTATAAAAAGAAACTTTTATTTCTTTAAAATGACATCTATATCTTTTTGAGTTCCTTGCATAGTATTTTTATTTTCTAGAATACCGTATACGTCCTTCTTTTATTTAAATTTAATTTTAAATCTAATTTTCTTCAAACTTGAGTCTTTTTGATCTGCGAATCGTACTCTTTGTATCGACGATCATCTTTCCTGTAAAATATAAAAAAAGCATCAAATTTTTAATAAATAAAATAAATTAAATATAATTTTCTACTTTAAATGATTTAAATTAAGTATTTATCACACCTTCCAACTTGAATTTTATTCATTTTCGAGTAAAATAGATATATCAGCATTGTGTACCGACTCGATCTTGAATAAAATGTTAGGTTAGACATCTCAAAAGGTAGATGATACCTGATCAGACCATTAAAGATATACTTCATTGGATTATCAATTAGACCCAATTAGTGGTTGAGTATTAACTAAAAAAATTTCAAGAGCTTTTCTTTCACCAACTCCCCACTTTACTCTTTAAATCCTCTAACTTAATGTGAGAGAGGTTTATTATCTTCTTGCAATTTAATCCCCTTATTATCCACTATTTTTGTAACATTGCCCACCTTTTTATGCGAACCACAACGCTTACTTAGGCGAAAGGGCCCGGTTACTCAGTAGGAAATCAATATTTTTTTTTTTAAAGTAAATTTTAAGAAGAATTTTTGCATACCTCGACCTTTCCACCCAATCTCTCATGAAGTAGATTCTTTATTGAGATCAGTAAGAAAAGGGTTGTAGAATCACTCCTAAAATTTGATCTAGTCTAAACCCTACCATTCATTAGGTTTTCTTAATAATTTATTCCTCAGTATCTCTAAAATTATCTAGACCGTTAATCATTCATTGATTAGGATGCCTAATTGACTCTTAATCAAAATAAAATTTGGATACACAAAACTAATTATTTCTGACCATACTCGAGGATTTGATTAATTTTCATTTTCTCCCCCCCAACTTAATCTACATTGTCCTCAATGGAGTAGGAAAGTAAAGAAAATAAAAGGAGAGAGTGCACTTGGGATAATTTTGCTTCAGAAGTTGAAGATAGCTTCATTGATTAATAGGCTCTTGTTCTAAATTTCTGTAGCTGTAGTAAAGTAAAAAATATGAAATCGTTGGGTTGCCTCCCAACAAGTACTAAATTTTACGTCTTCAGCTAGACGTCAAGTTTATTGACAGACTCTTCCATACAGAGCGATCCTTTATTCTTTAAAAAAAATAAAGATCAGTTAAAATAAAATAAAAGAAATTTGGATTGCCTCCCAAAAAGTGCTAAGTTTAACGTCTTCAGCCAGACGCTAAAAGAGTGTCTATCCTATTCCTGCTCGAATCTTAATATGAGTGTCGATCCCTCTTTCAGAAATAATATATCCTAATATAATTTCTTTCCGCACCATGAAATGGCTCTTTTCCCAACTTAGGACAAGATTTGTCTCCATACACCGTTTAAGAACTTTGGAAAGATTATGGAGACAATCCTCAAAGGTGGTTCCAAACACAGAAAAATCATCCATAAAAATTTCAAGATATTTATCCACCATATCCGAAAAAATGGCCAGTATGCACCGTTGAAATGTAGCGGGTGCATTGCAAAGCCTGAATGGCATACGTCGAAAAGCGAAGGTGCCATAAGGGCAGGTGAAGGTAGTCTTTTCTTGGTCATCCAAAAATACAGGTACTTGATTGTACCCTAAATAACCATCAAAAAAATAGAAAAAACTTTGTCCTGTTAACCATTCTAAGATTTGGTCGATGAAGGGCAATGAAAAATGGTCCTTCCTAGTAACGGCATTTAGTTTTCTATAATCTATGCATACTCGCCATCCAGATGATATGCGAGTGGAAAGCAGTTCACCTTCTTCATTCTCAACCACAGTAATACCTGATTTCTTAGGTACTACTTGAGTGGGACTGACCCATTTACTATCGAATATGGGGTAGATGATTCCAGCATCTAACCACTTTACCACCTCTTTCTTTACTACTTCACGCATATTTGGGTTCAATCTCCTCTGCATATCTCGATGAGGTTTGGCATTTGCCTCAAAATGAATATGGTGCATGCAAATGGAGGGGTCAATTCCTTTTAAATTGGCAATGGACCAATCGATAGCCTCTTTGTGTTCCTTCAGAATACCAACCAATTATGTTTCCTGATTAGGGGTCAAGTCTGATGCAATGATTGCCGGGAGGGTATCATTGGGTCCTAGAAATACATACTTAAGCATAGCAGGAAGGGGTTTCAATTCTAACGTAGGTAGTGATTCTAAAGATGGGACTATTGGTGTACTGGCTAATGTGGGCAATGGCTCATACTTGATTGTCTATGGAGGAGTGGTTTTATCGTGTGGTGTATCCAACAAGGTGTTAACTTCTTTCATATATCCCTTAAAGTCATACACTCCAAAGTGAGCCAAGCAAGTATCTAAGGGGTCTAGGGCTAGAATTGTGGGTGTTGCATCTTCTATAATATCTTCTAGTGTATCTACTTCGAAGCAACTATCCATTGATGGTCCTTGAAAAGCACCAAACATATTCAGTCTCAGTTTCTTATTCCCAAATGATACGTCCATGACTCCTGTCCTACAATTAATGCATGCATTTGCCGTAGCTAGGAAGGGTCATCCTAAGATAATGAAAATTTGTCTTGGGTTGCCACTTAGTTCCATATTGAGAATCAGAAAATCAACTGAAAAGTAAAATTCATCTACCTTGACCAAGACATCCTCAA
The DNA here is from genome assembly GCF_000442705.2 of Elaeis guineensis. NCBI lineage: Eukaryota > Viridiplantae > Streptophyta > Magnoliopsida > Arecales > Arecaceae > Elaeis > Elaeis guineensis. The sequence goes on along the minus strand of NC_025996.2, from coordinate 54,660,805 downwards.
GCATTCCACGTGGTTCTTTGATTGATCTGTCGGCTAATTGCAGTGTGATTGATGTGGGTTTCAGTTCTTCGAAGCCAAAAAGTTCATACACCAAACTAGATAAAAGATTCACACTTGCCCCTAAGTCCAGAAGAGCTTTTTCAATGTGATAATCTCCTATAATACAGGAAATGATGGGGGCTCCTGGGTCCTTAAGCTTTGGAGGAGTGGCATGCTGGAAGACAGAACTAGCCTGTTCAGTGAGACATACTTTCTTTGGGATTTGTGATCTAGATTTACATTTTTGGGTGCACAAATTCTTCAAAAATTTGGCATAAGCAGGGACCTGTTTGATTGCGTCTAGAAGGAGAAGATTAATTTGGACTTGCTTAAACAATTCCAATATCTCATCGAGTCTTCCTCCCTTCTTATCTGCAGGAATAGGGGCTTTCAGGGCATCCGAAAATGGGACTTTAGGCAAATACGATGATTTCGATGTAGTTGGTTCATTCCCTATTTTAAGGTCCTCCTTGTTCTTGGGTGATTTGGCTTCGGTTAGAGGTTTAGGGTCGGTCTCATTGGTTTTATTAGTGTGTTCAATGACCTTCCCACTTCTCAGAGTCATGATTGATTTGGCATGTTTAGAAAAAGCTTCTGGGGTATTAGAGCTCTCAATCACAAATTGCCCTCTTGGGTTGCTCTCGAGTTGGCTAGGTAATTTTCCTCCTTTCCTCCTACTGAATGCAGTCGCTAGTTGACCTATTTGGGTCTCTAGCTTAGCAATGGATTGTGTGTGGGAGTTAAGGGTCTGAGTGTTGACTTCTAATCATTCTAGTGCTTTTAGAACTTTTTCCTCAAAAGCTGAGCTGTGACCAGTAGTAGATAGTTGAAGGGTATTTTGAAATTGATGGTATGGTCCATGCCTATATGTTGGATCCTGATACTAAGGTCGAGGTGCGGCAGGGCCAACCACTGGTTGTGGTCTCTAGGAAAAATTTGGATGGTTTCTCTAGCCAGGGTTATAAATATTCGAATATGGATCGTTTCCTGATCTGCGAGCTTGTTGGACTTGAGCTTGCTGAATCTGCTCATGCATAAACTCAGAAAATTGAGGTACGGCTGGGCATTCACTAACAAAATTGTTCGGACTTGCACACAATGTACAAACTTCTTGGATTGGGTTAGGTGGAATCGGGGATTGTCCAGTATTTAGAAGATGGTCAAATTTTTGGGATAGTTCATCTACCTTACTGTGGATATCCATGATGTTTCCAATCTGATAAATTTCACTTCTTTTTTGTTGAAGCATGGGTTGTTCTCTAGAGGTGGCAGACATATGATGTAAGAAATTCTCACTAAGTGTTTCAAATAGCTGCCAGGCTTCATCCTCACTCTTTAGCATGAATGTCCCACCACATGATGCATCAACCATTTGTCGGTGTTTCTCCGATAGACCATCATAAAAATACTGACAAAGTTGCCATTTAGGGACAGCATGGTGTGGATATTTACGAATGAGGTCCCTTAACCTTTCCCATGTCTCATGAAAAAGTTCACCCTCTAATTAGGAAAAACTAGTGATAGCTTTTCTAATTTGATTTGTTTTTCCAATTAAAAAGTATTTCTTAAGAAATTCTCTCTGAAGATGATCCCAAGTTTAAATGGTTATAGAGTCTAAGGAGTTTAACCAATGCTTGGCTTTGTCCTTAAGTGAGAAAGGGAACAGTTTCAACCTAAGGGCATCATCGGAGAAGTTTTGGATTTTTACTGTGAAACAAATTTTAAGAAATTCATCCAAGTGTTTGTATGGGTCCTCATTACTAAGTCCATAGAATGATGGCAATATTTGAATAATGCTAGATTTAATCTCATATTGGGTAGCTTCTACTGGAAGTGCTTGAATGCATGGAGAGTAGGTATACGAGGATGGAGTGAAATATTCTTTCAATGAGCATAGAGGATTAGCCTCACCAAGTGCAGCCATATTTCTTACTCGGATAGTCCTAAGAGTCTTTTCTAATTCTTCGTCTAATGGTTGCAATTCGGATTTTAGTGATCGTCGACCTAACATGCAACTAAAAGGTCTATGTAGGACTATCCTAGTCTGTTAAGGATTTTTTTTTTTTATTAAGAGGAGAAGAGAAGAGAGAAAAGAGTTCTAAAGAAGAGATCCTAAGAAGTCCTAAAACTAATAGAAGAATTAGTTGTGGTTAGATTTTAATTACAATCAAGTTAGCATGCAGTGGACTCTCTATCCTAAAGTTACCCTAGTTCTAGACAGCTCCTAACTGTAGTTAGCCTTCAAGCCCTCCAAGTCAGAGCTTGACCAACCAACTGGCCAGATAAGTGTAAGGTCGGTGGGAGTCTCCCCATTGCTTTCCTTAGACACCAATTAAATTAGTCAGATCAGCGAACAGAACTAATTAAAAACCACCTTCCTTCGGGCCCAGTCATCCCGCAAACCACTTGCCTAGACACCAACTAGCTGACCAAGTCTAACCTAGTTCAACTCTCAGGGTCACTTGTCCTAATGAGCTCGAAATCCTTAGGGGTCAACATCTAATTAATTTTAGATTAAGGTCTAGGTTATACAAATGCAAGGGAGTAATTTGTGGGCCAAGGGTGATCAAATCCCTACCTTATCTTAGTTAATGGGTTGCGCCCTTAAAGTTCATTATGGAGATGCAATGCAAAGAAACAAGATGTCCAATCAAGTTAGAAATTTTTATATTTGAGATTACGCTATTTTAGTTAAGTGTTATGAAATGTCAGTGATTTTTTTTTTTTAATTCAACTGTGCCAAGATCCCCGGCAACGGTGCCAAAATTTGATACGTAGTCGTTGATAGCACCAAAATAACTCTACTCACTACGTAGGTAGGATGAGTCGAGATCGTATCCTCAGGAACCTTGGGCTAAGTTGAGATTGCAAAATAAAAGAAAGAAGCATTATTTTGATTTAGAAAATAAATTTTCTTAAAATTGATGTAATTAAAAAATAAAGAGTTCGAGAGTTTTGAATTAATTTTGCACTACTAGAGTTGTATCTCTTTTTTTATATTTAAATAGATGCGATTAATCTTAGAAAAAATACCTATCTTTTCTCGACATGTCTCGTACCCGTAGATTATGGCGCATCTCTGAAAAGTAAAAGTTGTTCCTAATATTAATCTAACAAGAAAGCATAAATAAAAGCATATAAAAGAGAGCAAATAAAGAACTCATGATGATTTAAATAAAAAGCATAATCTTTATTACATATAAAGAAATACAAGAAAGTTTAGAACAATAAACCCACTCTATGTCATTACAAAATTTTTTCTCTACTCCCGAGACTGCTAGCCTAGCTGCTCATGAAGTAGTCCATTTCTATTCCTCTATGCAAGGCTCTAGAAGAATTTCTGGGCTCCCCCTCCAATGAGAGTACAAAAGCCTTTTTATAGGTATTAGGAGGGAGGAGTTTTACATAGTTTTTCGATGTGGGACTAAAGAAAATACTAAGGACTAAAAGATGAATGGATGAGATGGAAAGATCACAAGTAGATAAAGAAAATACAAATTCTTCTTCTTAAAATATTTTCAAGTATTAAATTTTTTCCTTTAATTTTAAGATCCCTCTGTTCGCCACTGTGTCCGCCTTGCCAAACTCCCCACGAACCCGCGCGCCCGCCTTGCCGCACCCGATGCCGCGATGCCGCGCCTGATGCCCCACCCGCACGTTCCTTCCGTGTGCCTGCGCGTTCCTTCCACACACCTGCTTCCGCTGCCGCGCACCCTCTTCCACTGCCGCGTGCCCTTTTTGATTGAAAAATTATAAAAAGAAACTTTTATTTCTTTAAAATAACATCTATATCCTTTTTGGGTTCCTTGTATAGTATCTTCATTTTTTAGAATACCATATGCATCCTTCTTTTATTTAAATTTAATTTTAAATCTAATTTTCTTCAAACTTGAGTCTTTTTGATCTGTGAATCGGACTCTTTGTATCGGCGATCACTTTTCCTGTAAAACATAAAAAGAAGTATCAAATTCTTAATAAATAAAATAAATTAAATATAATTTTTTGCTTTAAATGACTTAAATTAAGTGTTTATCAGGACACTTATACCTATATCCCATTAGAGACATTCTCGACAGCAGAATACTCTAGAGTTGGTCACGTTCAATAATGATGTACCCTTACATCTCACCTGTATACCATACCAGTGTCTCCATACTCCTTGGTTAAGAGGAAAACTAACCCATATGGCCTACAGCGACCTATGCTCGATAGAGGCTGTCGTCCTTATTAACAGCCTATCATTTGGTCATGAACAGTTTTAAGGACTAATCGATAAATTCTCTCTTTATCGAATCTAAATAGTCCTAAGAACTTCATCACAACAATGAAGTTCATTAGAAGATGAAAACTTATGATGAAAATGCTAAAAATATATTTTATTTATTAACAAATCAATTACAATACAAGGTTGCTCAACCGTCAATAGCTTGACGATTGACTTTTGAGATATATTTTCTAATAGATAGTGATCAATCTATTTGAAATTAGTGCACAGTTTACCTCCTTTGTAGGTAGATGAGTCTCGGATCTGTAGTGTAGGGATACTGGGGTGAAAGTGCAGGTGGTTGTTAGAAAGCAACTTGCACTGAGCATGACCAACACGAGAACCACATGAACATCTACTCACTCGTCAGTGGTCTTCTCAATGCTGCAGTAGTGTGAGTGGTCCTTTGACCTGCGGTGTCGTTGGCTATTTACAGTGAGGTTATTGGGTTTGACTGTATATTTTCTTGATCCCTAGCTATTTGGATCCTTGCTGTGTATGTTGGCTTCAGTAGGTTCAGGTTCACTGTTTGGAGTAGGATGCACTTAGAAGAGATCTATTGATCTTGGTAAAAAAAGAGAAGTCCTATACGATTTATGAGACTGAGTTCAGAAAGTCTTTGGCCAAAGCAAGTGTGAATACTTGTTGTCCAGATATAAAGCCCAAGAGAGAGAGTGAATTGAATCTTTTTAAATTTTTTAATATTAGTGTAATCAAGTAATGTGCTAAAGTATTGAGTGGAGTGAATTGAATAGATATGAAAATAAAATCAAACACAAATGATAGGTAATCAAGTATAAAGCACAAAGAATAAGAAAAGAGATGCAAGTATAATAAATATAAGAGATTTATAGTGGTTCGGTGCCAACCTTGCACCTACATCTACTCCCTAAGTCTCTACTTGAGAATTCAATCCACTAAAATGATTTCAAGAATACAATACGTCGGACAATCCTGGCCCTTGCTATCTAAGCAAGAATACTTATTTTTTGGATACCAGCCAATCCTCAATACTCTAATTTCAGATTCGGATCAACCTATTCAAGTTTTAGAACCCCCCAAAACTCAAAACCCAAAATACAATAGGAGGAAAAATAGTGTACAGAAATTTCAGCACAACAACCCTTTAAATGAGCACAATAAATATAATAAAAATATAATACTTAAGGAGAAGAAGCTTTTCCTAAACACCCTCAATAGATTTGCACACTTGATTGCAGCTAGAGAGTGGTTGGTGAGCTGATTGAATGCTTCTTTCCTCTCCTTTTAAGGATTTTTTGAACTTTCACGGATGTGAGCTTTGAATGCTTAAAAAACTTATGATTTTTTACTTCAAGAGAGTATTTATAATCACCATTTACACTTGAGAATGTCTTAGTGTCAGTTTAGAGCCATCGAAGAGTATTTAATGCGTATTAAATACATCAAAAATGGGTTGAAAACTAGCCATTACGCATGCTCGCCAGAATAAGACATCCCATGGGGCACCTCACTGGCAATGGGACATCCTATGGGATGCCCCAATTGGCCAGACAGAAGATGGGCTTTCTATTTTGATCTCAAAATCTCAGGGGTCATCCCACTGTATGCCATAAGCCAAAACAGTACGTGCCGGCTGCCCAATAAAAGGGGATGACCCAGATGGGTCGCCCTATTTTGTGCCAATCTAATTTTTCATGAATTTAAGGTCCAAAATTCACCAGAAAACTTTCAAATACTTTTAAATCAATTCAACACTTTCAAAAAGCTTCAAAAATTTTTCCAACTTGCAGAAACTTCAACTTTGATATACTTGATGAAGCTTTTCAAACTCAATATTTTAGACTGCCTGAAACATCACAAAAATATTCTCCAAAGATAAAAAAACTCATTAGTAATCTCCTCAAATGATTTGTGATCATCAAAATCAATTCTTGAAGCAACAATCTCTCTTTTTTTTATGATGATAAAATATTTGAGTGTTCATAAAATAAGTCCATAAAGCTCAAGAAATTGAGTTTATGAAGCACTTATAGGAACATGCCAAAGATAGAAAATCATGAGATACATATTTTCAGCAAGTTATAATATTTTGATTCATTTTGCTAAAATTTATTTGTGAAAGTATTAAAGTTTTTCTGAAGATTGTTTTTATTCAGCAAAATCCTTCCCTTTCTTGTATAAGACAGATGAAAGTAATTATTTTGACTATTTTGAAAAAGTTCTCTCCCTTTCTTATATAAAAAGTGGTCAAGTTGTAAAATTTTTTTTATTGGAGCAAAGATGGTTTATAAAAAAAAAATTCTTCTCTTCCTTATTTTTAGTATTAGAGCAATATGTGTAAAAGAAATCTTTCTTTCTTTTTTTCTTATTTTGATATCAAGGTAAAGATAAAAACATCAAAGTAAGAATTAAAAGAAAAGATATTAGAGTATTTTGTAAAATCAAAAATAGATGTATCAGGATATTTTGGTATCAAGGTAAAAATAAAAATATCAAAGCACTCAAGAAAAATAGATGTATCATAGTATTTTTCAAAAAATATCAAAATAAAAGTAAAGATAGATGTATCAGAGTAAAAAATGGACGTATCAAAGGCGTATCAGAGCAAAATATTGTATCATATTAGAATAAAATTTATAAAAAATTTAAAAAATTTAGATAAAAATTTTAAAAATTCAGATAGACAGGTCTACACTACTTTCTCTCTTTTTTTGACATCATCAAAAATGGACTAGAAAGAATAAAATATTTCATGATTGTGCATCAGGTATCAGAGTAATAGTGCAGTCATTCAAGTGAATTAGTCATTCATTCATTCATTCATTCAAAAATAGAAGTGGGCCATATAAAATGATAATAATGGATAACCTCATTCATTAATTACAACAAAAAGAGAGATTACAAGAGTCATAATATATATATCCATGAACATAAAGCTCTCATACATTCAACTACTAAAATAAAATATAACAACTAAGCAACCTAAAAGTCTAGTACAAAATGATCAGATCAGTGAGAATGGGCATCGAGCTCAGGATCAAGATAAGTGAAACATAATCAACCTCGGCCTCGACTGAAGGATTTGGTCTGAGTGGAAGATATCGAGGGATGGAATGCAATGGGTTGGACAAAGACTGGCTCACTGGATGCGGAGGGTCTGGACTGAAGCTGAGTCTTAATGGCATCAAACTGGGATAAGACTCCTCTCACTAAAATTCTGAGCCCCTCAAGATCAGAAGAAACAAAGTTCCTCGAGTCTTTGATATCAACTCAGATCAGCTCAAGTGAAGAACGAAGCTAGCTGTGGAGTCTCTCTATCTCTCGAGCTAAATCATCCAACTGAAGTGAAGAGGTGGTAGATGTGCTCACTCCTACTGATAGTGAATCTAAAATTAGTTTGATCTCTCTCTCAATATCAAAAATCCTACCCCTGAATCTAATTAGGGAATCCTCCACACTCTCCAGTCTAGTACTCAAATCAGATAAGAACTCCATCAATGAGGATATGTGTGGCACGACTGAAAAGTTTGAGGAAGGGTCAAAAAAAGAACTCGATGGAGGCTGGCAATACTGCTGCTGTTGCTGTACCTACTGGAGAATCTGCTCCTAATACTACTGAAACTGATGGAGCTGCTAAAGAACCTGATCCTAAAATTACTGCTGCTGAATAGATAGAATGCCTGCCACTCTCTCAGCCAATAATCCCATATCATCCTCCCCCAAATTAAAAGATGGCATGGTACGGCTCGATGATGGGGGTACACTGACTGGGGGTCCTATCTCAGGCTCCGATATAGGGTGATCAATTGGGCTCTGTCTGGGCACAAGTGATGAAGGTGGACTCTCCCCCTCAGCATGCTCCTCCTCCTCATCATCCTCCTCTTCGACTGTAGCTGCACGGCCCTTGGCCCAATGGCCATCCACTCTGACAAACCCCATGCACCGAAGGGAGTGGTCATTGTAGGTGTCAGTGTTTGACAATCTACAAACAACCTCTCCCTCAAAGCTCACTTCAGACTCCCTAAAAATCACTGTAAGAGCCATACCATATGGCAAGGGAGCCTTCGATCTGTTCAAGGCTTCCCATATGGCATCGATCATCAAGAAAGACAAATTCAAGGGAGTCTTGGAGATAACATGGTGCATCAAGCAAATATGTCTATCTGTCATCAAATCATATCTTTCTCCTCTGGGGAAGAAAATCCTAGACACCATGAGGTGGAGCAATCTCATCTCCACACTCAGATCTTTGGCTTCAATTTTCAAAAATCCTTCTACATCTTCTCTTCCAAGGATAGTCTTAAGTCTAATTTTTTTTTTGGAAAGCTCATCTAGGCAGCTATCCTTATAGGGCATCTGAAGAAGTCTATCTAGTCTAGGTGCATTCAGAATGATTTGGATACCCTTCAAATTGACCTCAAAACTCCATCAGTGAAGACTAAATTAGAATAAAATTCTTTGACAAGATCAATATACTCAGGTTCAGATAAATTACAAAAAAATCTCCATCCTTGCTTAATCAATTTTTTTCTAATAAAAAAACCATTACTCCTCAAGAAACGAAAGTCTACATTTCTTCCCAGAGCTACTTTTCTTGCAGATAGAGAGATCTTACTTGGTGTGATCAGTGGAGAGGCTTGAGCTGGTACTTGAGCTATCTTCTTCCTTCATTCCTCAGCCTCCAAGGATATCACTGACTTCCTTCTGTGCGGCAACCTCATTTTGGGGGCCATTGTCCTAAGGAGAGGAGGAAAATTGATCAAGAAAATAGAGAGGGATGAGGGATGGATGGAAATGAAGAGGAGAAGAGGGTTTAGGGGTGATTGTCATGAATTTTGCAAGTTAGGGCTTGAGATTTGATGGAGAGCAAAAAGATATGCCGAGAGAGAGAGTTTGCTCTAGGATTTGAGATGGAGATCTAAGATTTTGGGTGGATTTGAGGTCAGTGGAGAGCTAGGAGAGGAGCCTTTTGGGACAAGAGGAAGAGGAAGGGATATGGGGTGTGAGTCACCCCAAATGAGTTTTAAAAGAGGGAAGAAATGGGTCAGCTCAAAAGAAAATCACATACCCATTTAATTGGGACATCCCATGGGATGACCCATCTAGGATAAATATCAGGCGATGGGAAAAAAATTTAAAAATGGAGAAAAATTTAAGAGAAAAAATTTAAAAAGGGTCATATCAACTTGAGATGATTATGAGGAGTCCAGATAAATTTTGATATAATTTTTGATAAAATATTTCAATAAAAAAAAATCTGAGATTGTATCTGAATAGCACTCATGATTTTTTAATTATCTTGAAAAAATCTCAAAAAATAGATAGATGCCTCCCAAAATTAAGATAATAAAGTCAAGAGATTTTAGAAAGATTTTGGGAGTGAAATTATGATTGGAGTTCAAGTAGAAGGATCTAAGATGCCCAATTCTCTTCTAATTTTATAAAATTTATTTTCATTTAGTACTTTGGTGAAAATATCAGCTAATTATTTTTCAGTATTTATATATTCAAGTGTTATATCATTATTTTGAATATGTTCTCTTATGAAATGATGTCTAATTTCAATATATTTTGATCTAGAATGTTAGATTGGATTTTTGATCAAATTAATGGCACTAGTGTTATCCCATCTTATGGGGATGTTTTTAAGTTCAATATCAAAATCTATGAGTTGTTATTTAATCCATAAAATTTGAGCACAGTAACTTCTGACTGCGATATACTCGACCTCGATTGTAGATAATGCTACCGAATTTTATTTTTGCTAAATCAAGAGATTAAGTTCACTCCTAGAAATTGACAAGTTTCACTAGTATTTTTTCTATCTAGTCTACATCCAGCAAGGTCTGCATCTAAGTAATCTATTAAATCCATTAAAGATTATTTTAAGAACCAAAGTCTTAAGTTTTGTATTTTTTTAAGTATTTAAAAATTTTCTTAACAGCATTTAAGTGAGATTCCTTAAGACTTGACTGATATCTAGCACACATACATACACTGAACATTATATCAGGTCTACTAGTAGTAAGATATAATAAAGAGCCAATCATACTCTATAGAGCTTTAAATCAACATTCTTACCATGTTCATCTTTATCTAATTTACAAGAAGGGGTCATAGGTGTACTTACAATTTTTGAGCTCTTCATTCTAAATTTCTTTAATAGTTCTCTTGTGTACTTACTTTGGGTGATGGAGATCCTTTCCTTCATTTGCTTGATCTGGAGTCTAAGAAAAAAATGAGTTCTCTCATCATGTTCATCTTGAACTCTCCCTACAAATTTTTGATACAAATCTTTATTAGTAGATCCAAATATAATATCATCAACATATATCTGTATGACTAGAATTTTCTGATCTTTTCTTTTTATAAATAGAGTTGTATCAACTTTTTCTTTTAAAAATTTATTTTCTAGTAAGAACTTACTTAATCTTTCATACAATCCTAGAAGCTTATTTTAAACAATATAATGCTTTGTTTAACTTAAATACATGATCTGAAAATTTATGACTTTCAAAACCTGGAGGTTGCTCTACATATACTTCTTCAGTAATATAACCATTTAGAAAAATACTTTTAACATTCATTTGAAAATAATTTAAAGTTCATAAAACAAGCAAAAGCAAGTAGCATTTTATGGCTTCTAGTCTAGCAACAGGAGCAAATATTTCATCAAAATTAATTTTTTCTTGTTGATTATATTCTTTAGCAACTAATCTTACTTTATTTTTTATTACAGTTTCAAATTTATCTAATTTATTCCTATATACCTATTTTATTCTTATTATGGGATGATTTTTAGGTGTAGCAACAAGAGTCCATGCATTATTTCTTTCAAATTGATTTAGCTCTTCTTGCATGGCAATTATCCAGTTATGATCTTTTTCAGCTTCATCTATTATTTTAGGTGTAGTGTGAAATAAAAGCTACATAATTACAAACATCTTTAAGAAAAGATCTAGTCTTACTCCTTGTGTCAGATCACCAATAATTAATTCTATGGGGTGATTGTGGACATACTTCATTTTTTGAAAGATTACCTGTATCTTGAGGTTGTTCTTGAATGTTCTGATCATTGATGCTTTCATCCTCATATTTTTCTTCTAATTGATCTTTATTTCGCTCATTTGAGTCATTGATGGTGAGCTCTTTATTCTATCTTCTATGATACTTGCATCATCAGTACCCTCTCTCTTCTTTGATGGAAGATCATTAGCTTCATCAAAACTAAATAAATTGACTCTTCCACTACTAGTGTTCTTTTATTAAATACTCTAAAACTTTGCTAGAAGTAAATAGCTAAGAAAGATAGCTTTACAGATTTAGCATCAAATTTATCTAAGCTCTTCATTATTAAAAAAAGCACTGGCAACTAAAAATAAAAATATCCTATATTAGGTTTTCTACCTTTCCATAATTCATATGGTATTTTCTTTAAAATTGATCTTATTAAAGCATGGTTTAAGATGTAACATACTGTGTTGATTGTTCTACCCAAAAGTACTTTGGGATTGCTTTCACATAGTAGGTACGAGCCATTCTTCTAGAATTCTATTTTTTTCTCTACTATATTTTTTTATGTATTCTAGATGCTAAAAAATGATCTATGCCTTTTCATCACAAATTTTTTAAAATCTTTATTTCTAAATCAGTACCATGGTCACTGAATTGAAATAATTGTAAATCTTTTTATTTGAAATCTTTCGATAAAACTTAAAAATACTGAAAATACTTCATCTTTAGATGCTAAAATAAAACCTAAGTGAAACATGAAAATCATCAATAATTACAAAACATATCTTTTACCTCCTAGACTAGTTATTCTTAGAACCAAATAATTTCATATAAGATTCTAAAGATTTAGAAGTTAAAACAATGTTCTTAGATTTAAAGAAAACTCTTGTTTGTTTACTTAGCATGCCATAAAAATTTGTCTTTGTCAAAATTAATTTTTGACAAACCAAAATCAAATTTTTTTAATGATTTTAGAAAGTGTGTGCATATTAAATATGTGCAAGTCTATGTACCAAAGCCAACTAGTCTCATTGATTTTAGCATTTGATCATAAGATATTATATTTTACATGGAGAGATTATCTAAATCAACGATGTACACATTGTCATGCCTATGCCCAATGAATCTAGTGCTATCATCAAAAGACTAGTTAAATGCACATAGATGAATTCAAAAATTACTTTATAATTTATCACATAATGACTAATCTTAAAAAATTATGCTTGAGATCATCTACAAAATATATTTTCAATACAATGGAAGAGTGAACTAATGTTACCAATCCGATGATCTTTTCTTTGTCATTATCTCCAAAGATGACCATCCCTTCATTTTTAGCTTAATGATGAATTGAGATTCATCACCAGTCATATGTCTTGAGCATCCACTATCAAGATATCACTTCCATTTTGTTGCTTGGGATGCAAAATACACCTGCACACATAAAATCAAGTTTTAAACCTTAGTACCGCAAGCTAACTTAGATCCTTTGGGTTAGTCACAATGGTTCTTTTCAAAATCCATATTTTCTTAATATTCTATCAATAAATTTATTTAATAAGCATGTAAAGCTTATGTCTACTTGCCACATTTAAAATAAATAATATTTGATAATTGCTCATGGATCATTAAAAAATATTTTTCAAAATTTTTATTTTCTAAGAGTGTTATAGTCAGTCCGGCTTTATCATATTTAGCTTTTGACTATCAATAATCATTTAAGTTTGCTTGAACTTAATGTAAATCTATCAATTAAGGTTTCAACTTGATTCCTCTTCCTTTAGATCTTGATTTTCTTTTACAAGGGTTTCATTTAGGCTTAAAATTTTATCTTTTTTTTAATAGAGATTGATTCTTATTTTCAATTCTTTATTTTACTGTCAACTTTTT
>NC_025996.2:54552315-54647516 GCF_000442705.2 Elaeis guineensis | reverse complement strand
AATACCCACAGCCGAAACCCTCGACGGAATCGGCATCAGAACAGCTCCGCCCGGAGCCGGGCTCCTCCGCAACATCAGAACAGCTCCGCCCGGACTCCTACGGGAGCCGGGCTCCACCATCGACAGCAGAACAGCTCCGCCTGGACTCCTACGGGAGCCGAGCTCCGCCTCCGACATCAACTGCTGCACAGCTCCGCCCGGACTCCTACGAGAGCCGGGCTCCGCTCTCAGTATGGACTGCTGGTAAGCTCCGTCCGGACTCCTACGGGAGCCAGACTTCACCTCTAACTTTGATTGCAGCACAGCTCCGCCCGGACTCCTACGGGAGCCGGGCTCTGCCATCGACAGCAGAACAGCTCCGCCCGGACTCCTACGGGAGCCGGGCTCCGCCTCCGACATCAACTGCTGCACAGCTCCGCCCAAACTCCTACGAGAGCCGAGCTCTGCTCTCAGTATGGACTGCTGGTAAGCTCCGTCCGGACTCCTACGGGAGCCGGACTTCACCTCTAACTTTGATTGCAGCACAGCTCCGCCCGGACTCCTACGGGAGCCGGGCTCCACCATCGACAGCAGAACAGCTCCGCCCGGACTCCTACGGGAGCCGGGCTCCGCCTCCGACATCAACTGCTGCACAGCTCCGCCCGGACTCCTACGAGAGCCGGGCTCCGCTCTCAGTATGGACTGCTGGTAAGCTCCGTCCGGACTCCTACGGGAGCCGGACTTCACCTCTAACTTTGATTGCAGAGTGCTCCGCTCAGACTCCTACGGGAGCCGGGTTCCGCTTTCAGTATCCACTGCGGGTAAGCTCCGTCCGGACTTCACCTCTAACTTTGATTGCAGCACAGCTCCGCCCGGACTCCTACGGGAGTCGGGCTCCGCCACCGACAGCAGAACAGCTCCGCCCGGACTCCTACGGGAGTCGGGCTCCGCCTCCGACATCAACTGCTGCACAGCTCCGCCCGGACTCCTACGAGAGTCGGGCTCCGCTCTCAGTATGAACTGCCGGTAAGCTCCGTCCGGACTCCTACGGGAGCCGGACTTTGCCTCTAACTTGGACTGCCGGTAAGCTCCGTCCGGACTCCTACGGGAGCTGGACTTCACCTCATACTTTGATTGCAGAGTGCTCCGCCCGGACTCCTACGGGAGTCGGGTTTCGCTTTCAGTATCCACTGCGGTAAGCTCCGTCCGGACCCCTACGGGAGCCGGACTCCACCTACAACCCCAACCGAAAGGAGGACCCTTCCCGGACTTCTACAGAGGCCGGACTCCTACCGCTGCCGAGCCTCGATCAACAGATCCGCACCCCTTGGCAGATCACAATAACAACCATGATCCTGTTCCACTTCCTGTAGCGGATTCCGCGCGGCTCCATCATCCCCTGCGGTGGACCCATTACTTTCTGACAGGCTGTGCCAAATGGCCACGATTCTGCTTCGCTCCCTGCGGCAGGTGCTGCACGATCCCACTACTCGCTGACAACTAGCGGCAACGGACGCCGCTCCACTACCTGCAACAGGCCCTATGTGGCAGGCTATGACAATAACCACGAGTCTACCCCACTACCCTTCGCAATAAATTTCCCTGACCATGGGCGGCCCACTACCAGATGGTTACAAACGTCGCCATCAATCCGTTGCCCCCTCCACCTATAAAAGGGGGACCACCCAGATACGTTATTCTTTAAGCTCATTTTCTTATCTCAAAACTCTGCTAAATTCTCCGTTCGAGCACTCCATTCTTGTTGAGGCAGAGAACTGACTTGAGCGTCGGAGGGTCTTGTCGGAGCAACCCCACCTCCGGTTTAGACTTCCCTTGCAAGTCCCGGCGGCGACCGCGGCTTCCCCGACTCCAGCTTCTCCGGCGCAAGCAGATTTTTGCACCAACAAGATTGGCACTAGAGGAAGGGCCTGTGTCTTCGCAGCACCCTTGTTCTTGAAGGAGCGCTCAACGGATCCGCTTCCGGCCATCTTTTCTGGTGCCCAATCCTCCTTCCCTCATCTGATGCCCTCTCACGAGGTCTCTGCACAACTACCTTCGGCTATGGTCACCGACAAAGGGTGGCCGGATGACCGGTCTCCTCCGGATTCTGTCAACGTCATCTTGGGGGAATCCCGGCGGGAGGCAATCAGCACATCAGCTACATCCCTCAAGCGGCAAAAAGTTGAAGAACCCATAGCCTTCACTGAAGAGATGCCCAGGGAGTCCAATTCCCTCATGACGACGTGGTCGTAGTTTCCTTGAACATAGCAAATTACAACGTCCGTCGCATTCTCGTCGATAATGGGAGTTCGGCCGACATCTTGTTCTACAACGCCTTTTCAAGAATGGCTACTCTTGGCGGTCATCTAAGGCCGATTTGCTCCCCCTTGATAGGGTTTACCGGTGACGCCGTTCCGACGGAGGGAATGATAGCCCTAACTGTGACCGCGGGTCAGCATCCAAAGCAGTCCAGAGCCCTGGTGAATTTCCTGGTGGTAAAGGTGCCGTCTGCCTACAATGCGATTCTTGGCCGACCCGACCTCAATGCCCTCAGAGCTGTTGTTTCAACCTACCATTTGAAATTGAAGTTCCCCACTAACCAGGGGATCGGAGAGGTCCGGGGAGACCAAGCACTGGCCAGGCATTGCTACAACATTGCCTTGCAAAGAAGCGATCAGGCGGACCCCTGCCCGATCGATGGATTGGATACCCGCGATGACCTCGCTGAAGAGAGGGGCGGACCAATTGAAGATCTAATACCAATCCCTCTGAATGATGGGAACACAGAGCATGTGGTATTAATTGGCTCCAACCTGGGGGAGGAGGTGCGGACGTGTCTTGTGGATTTCCTCCGAAGAAATGCGGACGTTTTCGCATGGGTCCCGACGGATATGCCGAGGATCGACACAGAAGTCATGGAACATCATCTGGCGGTCGATCCTAAACATCGGCCGACAAAAGAAAAAATCCGGAGTCATGCCCCGGAGAGGCAGAAGGCAATAGCCGAGGAAGTGGATAAGCTTCTCAAGGCCGGATTTATCAAGGAAGTCAATTATCCTGAGTGGATCTCCAATGTCATCTTGGTCAAGAAAGCAAACGGCAGGTGGAGGATGTGTATCGACTTCAAAAAGCTGAATAAGGCTTGCCCAAAGGATAGCTACCCCCTTCCCAGGATCGACCAACTGGTAGACGCTACCTCGGGCCATGAGCTTCTCACTTTTATGGACGCGTTCTCCAGCTATAACCAGATTAGAATGGCATCGGAAGATGAAGAAAAGATAGCTTTTATCACTAATCGCGGCCTCTACTGCTACAGGGTTATGCCGTTCGGCCTCAAGAACGCGGGCGCAACCTATCAGCGACTGGTGAACAAAATCTTCAAGGAGCAGATCGGCCGAAACATGGAGGTTTACGTGGACGATATGCTCGTGAAAAGCAGGTCTTTCAGAAATCATGTCGCCGACCTCGAGGAAACCTTTGGCGCTCTTCGAAAGTACAGAATGAAGCTGAACCCGACCAAATGCGCCTTTGGGGTAACCTCAGGAAAGTTCCTGGGCTTCATGGTATCAGGGCGCGGGATTGAGGCCAATCCGGAGAAAATTCGCGCCATCCAAAATATGACCGCCCCAAGGTCGATCAAGGAGGTTCAGTGCCTCACGGGGAGGATTGCGGCCCTTAATCGCTTTGTCGCGAGGTCGGCCGAATGATGTTTGCCCTTCTTTCAAACCCTCAAGCAGTCGAAGAACTTCTGTTGGACCTCTGAATGCCAACGGGCATTCGAAGAATTAAAAGGCTACCTTAGCTCACCCCCACTGCTGGCGAAGCCCGAACCTGGGGAGGAATTATTTTTGTACCTGGCAGTCTCTCCCACAGCCCTCGCAGCCGTCCTTGTCAAAGAAGAAATGAAAGTCCAGCGGTCGGTCTACTACATTAGCCGTGCGCTGAGGGACGCCGAGACCAGGTATACTAAATTAGAAAAACTGACCTACGCCTTGTTGATTGCAGCTCGGAGACTCCGACCTTACTTTCAAGGGCACACGGTGACACTACTCACCGATCAACTGATCAAGGCGGTTTTGCACCGAGCTGATACCTCTGGAAGAATGGCAAAATGGGCAATCGAGCTCACAGAATTCGACATCAACTACAAACCTAGACCGGCAATAAAGACCCAAATATTGGCAGATTTCATAGTAGAATGCACCATCCCCGAGGAGGCCGAACCTGAGCAAAGCAAAGTTGACGACCTGAAGACTCGACCGAACTCCCCCAACAAAGAAGCCAGTCCCTCCGATTGCTTTTGGACCCTCTATGTGGACGGATCTTCCAACATGGCGGGCGCGGGTGCAGGACTGATCTTGGTCAGCCCAGAGGGAGTCGTCGCAGAGTACGCTCTGCGTTTCGAGTTCCCCACAATAAACAACGGAGCGGAATATGAAGCTCTGATAGCTGGATTAAGGGTCGCCAAAGAGCTTGGAATAGGTCAACTCCGGGTGCACAGCGACTCCCAACTTGTGGTGGGGCAAGTCAGCGGGAGCTATGAAGCACGGGAGGACAGCATGGCCAAATATCTTGAGAAGGTGAAGGAGTTCACCCCTACCTTTAGCAGTTTCGACATCAGGCAAATTCCAAGGTCGGAGAATACCAGAGCCGATCTTCTCTCCAAACTGGCGACATCAGCTCCGGCCGAACTGCCCAAAGGCGTCCTCTTCGAAGTTTTAAAACATCCGAGTACGGAAGAGCCGCGGCCCGTAATGGAGATCGACCACGAGCCCAGCTGGGTCGACCCACTGACAACCTACCTTAAAGATGGGGTTCTCCCCCAGGATGCGAAAGAGGCCCGGAAGCTCCGAAATCAAGCCTCCCGGTACATCCTTTATGAGGGCAAATTGTACAAAAGATCATACTCCTTGCCCCTTTTAAGGTGTCTCCGGCCCTCAGAAGCTGACTACGCTTTATGGAAAGTACACGAGGGAGCTTGCGAAAGCCATTTGGGTGCCAGATCTTTATCCCACAAGCTACTCCGCCAAGGGTATTACTGGCCAACGATGCATCATGATTCGATCGAATATGTCAAGAAATGTGATCGATGTCAGAGATACGCCAACATC
Source organism: Elaeis guineensis (assembly GCF_000442705.2). Lineage (NCBI taxonomy): Eukaryota > Viridiplantae > Streptophyta > Magnoliopsida > Arecales > Arecaceae > Elaeis > Elaeis guineensis. The sequence continues at coordinate 54,642,426 of NC_025996.2, read as the reverse complement.
CAGAGACAACCCGCTACCGAGCTCACACCCTTGAGTGCCCCATGGCCTTTTGCACAGTGGGGGATGGATATTCTTGGCCCCTTTCCCATGGCGTCCGGTCAAAGGAAGTTTCTCCTTGTAGCGATCGACTACTTCACCAAATGGGTTGAGGCCGAGCCACTAGCAAAAATCACAGAAGCGAAAGTGCAGGATTTCGTCTGGAAATCAATCGTATGCAGGTTCGGTTTGCCTAGAACCCTAATCACTGATAATGGACAGTAATTCGCGGGAGCCAGATTTGCTGAATTCTGTGAAGATCTAAACATCTCCCACAACTTTACGTCAGTGGCCCATCCTCAGGCAAACGGCGAAGCTGAGGTAACTAACAGAACCCTTTTGTAGGGAATTAAGACAAGGCTCGAAAGAGCGAAAGGAACTTGGGCGGACGAGCTTTATCATATGCTATGGGCGTACCGAACTACCCAGAGGTTGCCTACAGGGGAGACTCCCTTTGCTTTAGCCTTTGGTACGGAAGCCATCATCCCGATCGAGCTTAAACTCCCGTCGGCACGAGTCGTGGCATTCGACGAACCCCAAAACACACAAAGTCTCAGGGCCAACCTCGACCTGCTGGAAGAAAGGTGGGAGATTGCTCAGGTTCGGATGGCGGCCTATAGACAGAAAGTTGCCCGGTATTACAACGCCCGAGTCAAGAACAAGGCATTTAAAGCAGGAGATCTAGTGCTCCGACGAGCTGCTGTCTCGCAACCACAGAGCCAGGGGAAACTTGCCCCGAACTGGGAGGGACCTTACGAGGTCAAGGAAGTAGTTCGGCCCGGAACTTATTATCTTAAGGAGCTCGGAGGAGCCGACCTCCCGCGACCATGGAACTCAAAAAACTTACGGATGTACTATCAGTAATTTCGTCCTAATCAAAAAATGCGTGCCCATATGTCTTGGGACAATTCAAGCAAACTGTATTAAAAACAAGAGGGCAACCTCTTAAAGTCGAAGGTCCGGTTCTTTTAGACCGGATGGGGGGAGAGGCCTTACAACGCCCATATGTGCCCCCACAGCCCTGTTAGGGACAGGAGGAGAACCTCGCCCTAACTTGAGCAAAGTCGAAGGCCCGGTTCTTTTAGATCGGACGGGGGGAGAGGCCTTACAACGCCCATATGTACCCCCACAGTCCTGTTAGGGACAGGAGGAGAACCTCGTCCTAACTTGAGCAAAGTCAAAGGCCCGATTCTTTTAGACCGGATGGGGGGAGAGGCCTTACAATGCCCATATGTGCCCCCACAGTCCTGTTAGGGACAGGAGGAGAACCTCGCCCTAACTTGAGCAAAGTCAAAGGCCCGGTTCTTTTAGACCGGATGGGGGGAGAGACCTTACAACGCCCATATGTGCCCCCACAGCCCTGTTAGGGACAGGAGGAGAACCTCGCCCTAACTTGAGCAAAGTCAAAGGCCCGGTTCTTTTAGACCGGATGGGGGGAGAGGCCTCGCAACGCCCATATGTGCCCCCACAGCCTTGTTGGGGACAGGAGGAGAACCTCGCCCTAACTGGAGCAAACCCGAAAACCCAATCCTTCTAGACCGGATGGGGGAGAGACCCCACAGTGCCCTAAAGCGCCCTCGCAAGCCAGGCTAATAACGCGAGAAGGACCTCACGCCGGCCCGAGCAAAATGAAAGGCCCGGACTCCTACGGGAGCCGGGCCCCAGCGACAAAGAAGACTTCACCCGGACTCCTACGGGAGCCGGGTTCCGCTCTCAGTATCAGCCGCTGGTAAGCTCCGTCCGGACTCCTACAGGAGCCGGACTTTATCTTTAACTTTGATCGCAGAGGACCCCGCCTAGACTCCTACGGGAGCCGGGGAATGCCTCCAACATCAGCTGCAGAATAGCTCCGAGGGAAACTAAAGGCTCCACCCGGACTCCTACGAGAGCCGGGTTCCAATGACAAAAAAGATTTCACCTGGACTCCTACAGGAGCCGGGCTCCATCGACGACATCAGCTACGGGACAACTACGCCCGAACTTCTACGGAAGCCGGACTTTGCCTAGGACTTTGGTTGCAGAAAAATGAAAGCTTTGCCCTGGCCCCTACGAGAACCAAGCTACTTCAACTTCAGGAGGACTTCTCCGCTCGGACTCCCAAGGGAGCCGGACTCAGCTCCGACTTCAACAGAGAAGAAACCCAAGCAGAAAGGAAAGCAAACAGTGCCCGAAGGCAACGGAAGCCTGGACCCCCAAATTCAAGTCCTAGGGGGGACTTTGGGCCCGAAGGGCCCCAAGTGAGCCTGCAGCCGTCAACGGAATCACAATTGAGTATCTTCGAACGGCGTAAGAACTGAAAAAGTAGCTCGGCAAATGATAACTCCACTAAAGAGGCCGCCGACGACCTTGGGACGACGTGACACAGACGAAGAGAAGGAAAGGAAAATGAAGAAGTTCGACAGACAACTATTTAACGCGAGATGCAGACGAGGTACCAAAATCTCTTTTTCATTTAACAAAAGTATACGTTACAGGACCTGGTGGGTCAGAAAAAAAGAGAGAAAAAGAAGATACACGTCATTACAAGTCTCGCAAGCACGATTCGGGCAGGACGAACCGGAGGCCACTACGAACTCCTCTCTCCGTCTCTATCCTTCTCAGTCGCGTTCTCCAGTGCATGTAACAGCTCTCACCTCATTCTGTTTTCGAAGTTCCAACCCTGGCGGGAAAGGGGTGGGATAGATCTCCGGAGATGGTAAGGGCAACGGCGGCAGTAGCGAAGACCTGTTTCAAGAAGAACCAGAGTCACCTCGGAAGCGGTAGCGACGCCAGAGATGTGCCTCATCTCCAGACGCCCCACAACAGCCGCCACCCAAATTGCTCCGGCAAGGTCGGCATGCGCTACTTCCACCGTCCCCGCAACAAGTTCTACTGCCCCACCGTCGACGCCGACCGCCTCTGGTCTCTCGGCCCCGACAGTGTCAAGGATCCCGTCATGGCTTATGACGACTGCTCTGCCCTCTTGACCGGTATCACCCCGCCTTGCTACTCCAAAATTCACGGGCAGAATAGCTTCACCAACAGCCCCCGTTATTAAACCCCTGTTGTTGAAGGAATTCTTCCTCGGGCCCCCTTTAAAACGACAGAGATTCTCACTAGCAGCCATTCTCCTCCTCGCCTTCCTCCAAGCCCTAAACATTCCCTCAAGAACGGCTTCCGGGGTGGAGGACATGGCGTAGGGACCCTCAAAGAAGAATTGGGGGGGGGCTGAAGGAGGCAAGGACTGGTGCGAGGGAAACAAGACTCTCAGACGAAAGAAAAGCGCCAGGATGAAGCCACGAAAGAACTGAGGGGTTTAAATAACCGACGGATCCTAGCGCAATTATGGCGGCGAGTATTCCTGGGCTAGCTGGTGTGTGCCACATGTCACGCTTATCCATTTCATTGCTATCGAGGGTTGACCACTCACAAATTCTCGTGGCACGACGCTTGGGATCGCGTTCTAACGGGGGTTCCAAAAAGACTCTTCACCGAGAAGCGGGCTATGACGTACACGCATTAAATGCCAAAATATCTGGAGGCGGCAGTGCGCAGGATTCGAAGGGACAGTTCCGGCTGTACCCATCTTTCTCTCTGTGTACTTCCTTCCTTTGAAATTCAAACTCGAAAGTAGGAGGACTGGTGTTGGGTATAAAATACCCACAGCCGAAACCCTCGGCGAAATCGGCATCAGAACAGCTCTGCCCGGAGCCGGGCTCCTCCGCAACATCAGAACAGCTCCGCCCGGACTCCTACGGGAGTCGGGCTCCGCCATCGACAGCAGAACAGCTCCGCCCGGACTCCTACGGGAGCCGGGCTCCGCCTCCGACATCAACTGCTGCACAGCTCCGCCCGGACTCCTACGAGAGCCGGGCTCCGCTCTCAGTATGGACTGCTGGTAAGCTCCGTCCGGACTCCTACGGGAGCCGGACTTCACCTCTAACTTTGATTGCAGCACAGCTCCGCCCGGACTCCTACGGGAGCCGGGCTCCACCATCGACAGCAGAACAGCTCCGCCCGGACTCCAACGGGAGCCGGGCTCCGCCTCCGACATCAACTGCTGCACAGCTCCGCCCGGACTCCTACGAGAGTCGGGCTCCGCTCTCAGTATGGACTGCTGGTAAGCTCCGTCCGGACTCCTACGGGAGCCGGACTTCACCTCTAACTTTGATTGCAGCACAGCTCCGCTCGGACTCCTACGGGAGCCAGGCTCCACCATCGACAGCAGAACAGCTCCGCCTAGACTCCTACGGGAGCCGAGCTCCGCCTCCGACATCAACTGCTGCACAGCTCCGCCCGGACTCCTACGAGAGCCGGGCTCCGCTCTCAGTATGGACTACTGGTAAGCTCCGTCCGGACTCCTACGGGAGTCGGACTTCACCTCTAACTTTGATTGCAGAGTGCTCCGCCCGGACTCCTACGGGAGCCGGGTTCCGCTTTCAGTATCCACTGCGGGTAAGCTCCGTCCGGACTTCACCTCTAACTTTGATTGCAGCACAGCTCCGCCCGGACTCCTACAGGAGCCGGGCTCCGCCATCGACAGCAGAACAGCTCCGCCCGGACTCCTACGGGAGCCGGGCTCCGCCTCCGACATCAACTGCTGCACAGCTCCGCCCGGACTCCTACGAGAGCCGGACTCCGCTCTCAGTATGAACTGCCGGTAAGCTCCGTCCGGACTCCTACGGGAGCCGAACTTCGCCTCTAACTTGGACTGCCGGTAAGCTCCGTCCGGACTCCTACGGGAGCCGGACTTCACCTCTAACTTTGATTGCAGAGTGCTCCGCCCGGACTCCTATGGGAGCCGGGTTCCGCTTTCAGTATCCACTGCGGGTAAGCTCCGTCCGGACCCCTACGGGAGCCGGACTCCACCTACAACCCCAACCGAAAGGAGGACCCTTCCCGGACTTCTACAGAGGCCGGACTCCTACCGCTGTCGAGCCTCGATCAACAGATCCGCGCCCCTTGGCAGATCACAATAACAACCATGATCCTGTTCCACTTCCTGTAGCAGATTCCGTGCGGCTCCATCATCCCCTGCGGCGGACCCATTACTTTCTGACAGGCTGTGCCAAACGGCCACGATTCTGCTCCGCTCCCTGCGGCAGGTGCTGCACGATCCCACTACTCACTGACAACTAGCGGCAACGGACGTCGCTCCACTACCTGCAACAGGCCCTACGTGGCAGGCTATGACAATAGCCACGAGTCTACCCCACTACCCTTCGCAATAAATTCCCCTGACCATGGGCGGCCCACTACCAGACGGTTACAAACGTCGCCATCAATCCGTTGCCCCTTCCACCTATAAAAGGGGGACCACCCAGATACGTTATTCTTTAAGCTCATTTTCTTATCTCAAAACTCTGCTAAATTCTTCGTTCGAGCACTCCATTCTTGTTGAGGCAGAGAACTGACTTGAGCGTCGGAGGGTCTTGCCGGAGCAACCCCACCTCCGGTTTAGACTTCCCTTGCAGGTCCCGACGGCGACCGCGGCTTCCCCGACTCCAGCTTCTCCGGCGCAAGCAGATTTTTGCACCAACAATATAAATACCTTGTCCAGCAACAGCTTGCTTCTTTCTCTGCCTGTTCGGATTCAGGAAGGCAATGTATTGAGGACAGTTCCTCTTCCAGTGCCCCGACTTCTTGCAAAAGAAGTATTTAGTTTGACTCTTATCAGGCTTGATCTTTCTGGTCTGTCCCAGCACTGATGTCCCAGCCTGAACTTGCACCTTCTTCATTTTTTTCTTCTTGTTCTTCTTCCCTTTCTTAAATAGTCGAGAATCAGAAGACGAACCTCCCACTAAGTTCACCGACTCCTTGTGGAGTTGGTGATCCTTCTCAAAGTTCTGAAGCAACCCCAGTAATCCGTGGTAGTTTACTTCAGACTTTATCATTCTATAATGAGTGAGGAATGGGAGATAAGACTTGAGAAGCGAGTTCAGTATTGCATCTTTCCCAAGCTGCTCATGCAAGAAAAAGTCGAGCTTGCTCAAACGCTCCATCAGCTCGATCATGTACAATACATGATCAGTGACAGAGGCACCATCCCACATTTTGGTGTTGAAGATGGTGCAACTAGTCTTGTGCCTCTCCACGTCATCGGATGTGCCAAAGGCATCCTCCAATACTTGAAGCATGTCCTTTGACTGAGCCATCTCAAATCTGCGACTAAACTCATTGCTCATGGTAGCCAGCATGATGCAGCGCACCATGGTCCAGTCATTGAGCCACTTTTGGTAAGTGACTCTGACTGTTCCATATGCATTGGCAGTTGGCTCCTCAGGTGCAGGATCCGTTATCACATATAGGATCCGTTCATGCTCCAGGACTATCTTCAACTTTCGGTACCAGCTACTGAAGTTGGGTCCTACCAAATTATCATTGTCCAACAATGATCAGAGCGATAGGGAAGTGGTCATATCTGTACAAAGGAAAATCATAACTTAATTAGTAATTGATTCATTAAACCTAAAGATTTGAATTTTAATCAAAAGGTTTCTTTCACTATTTTATTCGAATTGGTAGCCTCTACCTCTAATTTGAGGAATTACCCTAATTCTTTAGTGGGTACTATAATCCACTTAGACTGCACACAAGCCCAACTTTGGTTGGCCAACCCATGTACATCTAAGGGTAGGTTCATAACCAGTTATTTCTCTAAATAATTTTTAATAATTTTATTTTTGCCCCAGTCTCTAATCAGTAGGCTTTGGCCTCCACTGAAAAAGTCTGGTTAGATCCAACCATTAACATGACCATACTTGGCCCATCTAGCCAATGAATGATTAGGCCCAATTTTGGTTGGCTAACCTAACCATCATTTAGAAAGATGCAGTCAAAAAATCATATTATGAATGATAATTCCATCAGTCGATAAGCACCAGGCCTTTGGGCCTCCAATGATTATCCAACTTATGGACCCATTATCATCCACTTAATGGGAGGCTATGATCTAGTTATCACCATAACTATTTTATTTTAAGGATCTAATAATTTTAGAAATTTTAATTGATTTAGAGGATGATGTCAAATGAACCAGCTTATCATGATCCTCCCACTGGCTTCACCAAGTCAGCTTAAGGGAGACCATTAAAAAGGGCTGGTCTAGGAGCACCTAAATCAATCGCACTGATTTACCTAGCTGACATGGGTTAGCTCGAATAGTCAAGTGATCCGATCGAAATATAATTTCATCAAGAGGCCAGATAAGTTCGATCGGTGGAAGGATTTGCTAAAGCTTGCCTTAGACACCATCAGAAATGGTCAGGTAAGTGGACTGCCAATTAAAAACCATCAGTCTGGTTTATCTTAGACACCAACTGGTTTAATTAGTTTTGATTAGATTGACCTAATAGTTCATGCTAGACCGCTTAGCCAAGAATAAAGTCCATTTGGTTCTCATTAAAGACATGGACTTGACCAACTACAACTATTGTAATTGATCTAGAGAATCCTTGACCTAATCTAAGACAACAATTGATTAGATTTAGTCAATTCTCTAATTAAGTCCATCTTTAATCTAACCTTAGGTCTAACCCAATTAATGGATCTAATTCCCACTAACCTATTAACCCAATGTATTATAGTTTGTGTCTTAGGTTCTTCAATTCATAATCTTAGAACCTAATCAAACAACTTCTTAATTCTTAATTAAGTTTTGGACTGAGGGTTGGGGTTCGGCTTTTTAAAAATAATTTTCATGTTTATAAAATATTTTTATAATATAGTTCTACCAACCAAGTTGCATGTTTGATTGATAATCAAAATACAAGTAAAAAAAGCATGAAACTACTTTAGATCTAATCTAAACAGATTCATGTAATTGAAATAATTTCAACTTTAAACTGCGCAAATTTCTCAAACAAAAATATGATGGTTCTTTGCACGAGAATTATTAACAAAAAAATTTTATTTTAGATTTAAATATCTTTTAAATCTAATAAATTATAAATTTAATCTAGATCACATCTAATAAATTTATAATTAAAGATAGATCTACATGAACTAGGACAACCTTTAAACTGGAAGGGGTAAATCTTATAGCAGGACAACCTACAGTTCGTAATTGATCTAAAAATTTTAATTTTAGATTTAACAATTAGATTATAAATTAGATCTAATCTAAAAAATAATCTAAGCATGTATTAATAATCATATAATAAACAACCTAGGCTCTGATACCAATTGATGGAACCAGATCTAGGATTTTAGGATTAGATCTTGAAACTTTTTCAAGATCAGGTAGTGAAAGACTAAAATAAATCAAAATTTATCTTATAAAATCAGAAAATCTCTAGATCTAAGATCTTATTACATGATTATTACAAGGTATTAAATCAAAAATTAAAATATAAAGAGCAAGAACTACATGTTGATCATATCAACATGTTTCTATACTACATCTAATGTATGTAAAATATAATAGATCAGATCTATTACCTTGCAAGTTAGACGTTCTAACTTTGTTGATCCGAGCTTGAGAATGATGTTGTGAGCTGCACACACATCTGGCCTCTAGGAATCATCCACACGAGCCCACGAATCACAATCGAAAGTCCTGGTCCAGGAAATCAGCACAGCATGCTAGTACTACACTGATCCTTCTTCGATGGTCGATCAGATACCTCCTTCTTCTTGATTTGGACTCTTTCAAAGATGAAAAGTAGGAGAAGGAGTTTTAGATTTGAGACACTCTAAGAAAACTCAACATGGAGGAAGGAAAGAGGTGAACACAGCAACCCTAGAAGAAGACCCTCTTCTTGTTCTCTTTGTTCTTATCTAGGCATCTAGTCTTGTGTCTATTGTATCTCCATGCCCCAATCTTCTTTCTCCTTGATTTTTGCATGCCCCAAAGGTCTCTCTTTTCTCTATTTTCTACAAAAATTTTATACAAAAATTTATTTTAAATAGAGATATATGATAGAGTCTTTATCTAGATCAAATACCTAGTCAAAGATTATCCAAACATGACAAGATAAGGGGCGCCCAACTCTTGGGCGCCCTCTCTTTCTTTTTGTGTGTGGACTACCAGCAAAGGATGCATATTATATGCCATAAAAGCCACAAAAATCTCAAAAAAAAATTGGATAAAATAAGTACCATAAGGAAAGAGTTTTGGTTTCCTAAAACTCTATCTCATAGAATTTGAAATCCAAACTAATTCCTACTTTGACTTAATCCACAACCACTTTTCATGTAAGAGAGAAAGAGAAAAAAATTTTGAGCATATGTGCAGACCTGGGAGAGAAGTTTTATCGCACAAAATAAGAGAGAGTGGGCATGGGGGCTAAATTGGTGCAAGGTGGAATCCTAGTCTTACTAGGATTCAATCTATGTCTTGTTCCAATTTGGTTTCTCAAACTAAATCAAACCAAAACCAAATCAACCCAATTAAAATATGTCTTAACCCAATTAAGAGTCTAATTTAATCAGATTAAATTAGGTTAACCCAAGTCCTATTTGAACTAGGACTAGTTTTTTCTTGCACTTGGCTTATCCAATAAACCAATTGGACTTGATCCAATCAAGCCCAAACTAAATCGAATAAATCATATTCAATTAGACTTAATCTCAGCCTATTGGCTTAATCAAATTAAATCAATTAGCAATCAAATTGCTAATCGATCTTCCTACAACACTTACACTAGGTTAAATGTCAATCGTATTGATCGTTTAACCCTAGAATGATTCTTAATCGTTGATCAACCATCTGATCGAATCGTGAACTCTAATGTGTGTGACCTCATAGGTCTGAACCTAAGCTGGTAGTACAGAAATAAATTTTTATATCAATCAAAGTGACCATCTAGCAATGGTACCCGATGGTCGGATAGGTCGAATGTGTAGAACAACATCCTTAGAACCCATGCAGATATAGTTTCTATATAATTCATCTCCTTTACCAAAATGCTCATAGGACACCTCAGAGTTCAACTATCAACTCTGATCAGGTTGTCTACGTTATATTTTAAGCTATCAAATCCATTTGATGGATTACCCTGGTCAAGGTTTTGCTAAATTGAAATACAGCGAGTCATTCTTCTCCAACTCTTGGACTGGTCAATCCCATCTTGATCACACTCTAACTTCACAAGTACTTGACTGTGCCCAGAAGCCTTTCATCACTGAATTAGAAATTCAGTTAGTCCAGTACCAAAGTACAGTGAGTTACTTGCAAGTCACTGAGGTGATCTCAGGTCTAAGGGACATGATGCGTAGTCGTTGATAGCACCAAAATAACTCTACTCACTACGTAGGTAGGATGAGTCGAGATCGTATCCTCAGAGATCTTGAGCTAAGTTGAGATTGCAAAATAAAAGAAAGAAGCATTGTTTTGATTTAGAAAAAAAAAAATTTTAAAATTGATGTAATTAGAAAATAAAGAGCTCGGGAGTTTTGAATTAATTTTACACTAGTATAGTTGTATCTCTTTTTTATATTTAAATAGATGTGACTAATCTTAAAAAAAATATCTATCTTTTCTCGACACACCCCGTACCCGTAGATCACGGTGCATCTCCGAAAAGTACTAGGTAAACAACTCTTCTTTCCTCGGCACGTCCCGTACCCGTAGATCATGGTGCATCTCCGGAAAGTAAAAGTTATTTCTAATATTAATCTAACAGGAAAGCATAAATAAAAGCATATAAAAGAGAGCAAATAAAGAACTCATGATGATTTAAATAAAAAGTATAATCTTTATTGTATATAAAGAAATACAAGAAAGTTTAGAACAATAAACCCACTCTATAGCGTTACAAAATTTTTTCTCCACTCCGGAGACTGCTAGCCTAGCTGCTCATGAAGTAGTCCCTTTCTATTCCTCTATGCAAGGCTCTAGAAGAATTTCTGGCCTCTCCCTCCAATGGGAGTACAAAAGCCTTTTTATAGGTGTTAGGAGGGAGGAGTTTTACATGGTTTTCCGATGTGGGACTAAAGAAAATACTAAGGACTAAAAGATGAATGGATGAGATGGAAAGATCACAAGCAGATAAAGAAAATACAAATTCTTCCTCTTAAAATATTTTCAAGTATTAAATTTTTTCCTTTAATTTTAAGATCCCTCTGTTCGCCACTGTGTCCACCTTGCCAAACTCCCCGCGAACCCGCACGCCCGCCTTACCACGCCCGATGCCGCGATGCCGTGCCCGATGCCACGCCCGCGTGTTCCTTCCGCACGCCTGCTTCCGCTACCGCACGCCCTCTTCTGCTGCCGCACGCCCTTTTTGATTGAAAAATTATAAAAAGAAACTTTTATTTCTTTAAAATGACATCTATATCTTTTTGAGTTTCTTGCATAGTATCTTTATTTTCTAGAATACCGTATACGTCCTTCTTTTATTTAAATTTAATTTTAAATCTAATTTTCTTCAAACTTGAGTCTTTTTAATCTGCGAATCGGACTCTTTGTATCAGTGATCATCTTTCCCGTAAAACATTAAAAAAGTATCAAATTTTTAATAAATAAAATAAATTAAATATAATTTTTTGCTTTAAATGATTTAAATTAAGTATTTATCACACCCTCCAACTTGAATTTTATTCGTCTTCGAGTAAAATAGATATATCAGCATTGTGTACCGACTCGATCTTAAATAAAATGTTAGATTAGACATCCCAAAAGGTAGATGATACTTGATCAAACCATTAAAGATATACTTCATTGGATTATCAATTAGACCCAATTAGTGGCTGAGTATTAACTAAAGAAATTTCAAGAGCTTTTCTTTCACCAACTCCCCACTTTACTCTTTAAATCCTCTAACTTAATGTGAGAGAGGTTTATTATCTTCTTGCAATTTAATCCCCTTATTATCCACTATTTTTGTAATATTACCCACCTTTTTACGTGAACCACAACGCTTACTTAGGCGAAAGGGCCCGGTTACTCAGTAGGAAACCAATATATTTTTTTTTTTAAAGTAAATTTTAAGAAGAATTTTTGCATACCTCGACCTTTCCACCCAATCTCTCATGAAGTAGATTCTTTATTGAGATCAGTAAGAAGAGGGTTGTAGAATCACTCCTAAAATTTGGTCTAGTCTAAACCCTACCATTCATTAGGTTTTCTTAATAATTTATTCCTCAGTATCTCTAAAATTATCTGGACTGTTAATCATTCATTGATTAGGATGCCTAATTGACTCTTAATCAAAATAAAATTCGGATACACAAAACTAATTATTTCTGACCATACTCGAGGATTTGATTAATTTTCATTTTCTTCCCCCCCAACTTAATCTACATTGTCCTCAATGGAGTAGGAAAGTAAAGAAAATAAAAGGAGAGAGTGCACTTGGGATAATTTTGCTTCGGAAGTTGAAGATAGCTTCATTGATTAATAGGCTCTTGTTCTAAATTCCTGTAGCTGTAGTAAAGTAAAAAATATGAAATCGTTGGGTTGCCTCCCAACAAGTGCTAAATTTTACGTCTTCAGCCAGACGTCAAGTTTATTGACAGACTCTTCCATACAGAGCGATCCTTTATTCTTTAAAAAAAATAAAGATCAGTTAAAACAAAATAAAAGAAATTTGGATTGCCTCCCAAAAAGCACTAAGTTTAACGTCTTCAGCCAGACGCTAAAAGAGTGTCTATCCTATTCCTACTCGAATCTTAACATGAGTGTCGATCCCTCTTTCAGAAATAATATATCCTAATATAATTTCTTTCCGCACCATGAAATGGCTCTTTTCCCAACTTAGGACAAGATTTGTCTCCATACACCATTTAAGAACTTTGAAAAGATTATGGAGACAATCCTCAAAGGTGGTTCCAAACACAGAAAAATCATCCATAAAAATTTCAAGATATTTGTCCACCATATCCGAAAAAATGGCCAGTATGCACCGTTGAAATGTAGTGGGTGCATTGCAGAGCCTGAATGGCATACGCTGAAAAGCGAAGGTGCCATAGGGGCAAGTGAAGGTAGTCTTTTCTTGGTCATCTGAAAATACAGGTACTTGATTGTACCCTAAATAACCATCAAAAAAATAGAAAAAATTTTGTCCTGCTAACCGTTCTAAGATTTGGTCGATGAAGGGCAATAGAAAATGGTCCTTCCTAGTAACGGCATTTAGTTTTCTATAATCTATGCATACTCGCCATCCAGATGATATGCGAGTGGAAAGCAGTTCAGCTTCTTCGTTCTCAACCACAGTAATACCTGATTTCTTAGGTACTACTTGAGTGGGACTGACCCATTTACTATCGAATATGGGGTAGATGATTCCAGCATCTAACCACTTTACCACCTCTTTCTTTACTACTTCATGCATATTTGGGTTCAATCTCCTCTGCATATCTCGATGGGGTTTGGCATTTGCCTCAAAATGAATATGGTGCATGCAAATGGAGGGGTCAATTCCTTTTAAATTGGCAATGGACCAACCGATAGCCTCTTTGTGTTCCTTCAGAATACCAACCAATTATGTTTCCTGTTTAGGGGTCAAGTCTGATGCAATGATTGCCGGGAGGGTATCGTTGGGTCCTAGAAATACATACTTGAGCGTAGCAGGAAGGGGTTTCAATTCTAACATAGGTGGTGATTCTAAAGATGGGACTATTGGTGTACTGGCTAATGTGGACAATGGCTCATACTTGATTATCTATGGAGGAGTGGTTTTATCGTGTGGTGTATCCAACAAGGTGTTAACTTCTTTCATATATCCCTTAAAGTCATACACTCTAAAGTGAGCCAAGCAAGTATCTAAGGGGTCTGGTGCTAGAATTGTGGGTGTTGCATCTTCTATAATATCTTCTAGTGTATCTACTTCGAAGCAACTATCCATTGATGATCCTTGGGAAGCACCAAACACATTCAGTCTCAGTTTCTTATTCCCAAACGATACGTCCATGACTCCTGTCCTACAATTAATGCATGCATTTGCCGTAGCTAGGAAGGGTCGTCCTAAGATAATGGAAATTTATCTTGGGTTGCCACTTAGTTCCATGTCGAGAATCAGAAAATCAACTGAAAAGTAAAATTCATCTACCTTGACCAAGACATCCTCAAGCATTCCACGTGGTTCCTTGATTGATCTATCGGCTAATTGCAGTGTGATTGATGTGGGTTTCAGTTCTTCGAAGCTAAAAAGTTCATACACCAAACTAGGTAAAAGATTCACACTTGCCCCTAAGTCCAGAAGAGCTTTTTCAATGTGATAATCTCCTATAATACAGGAAATGATGGAGGCTCCTGGGTCCTTAAGCTTTGGAGGAGTGGCATGCTGGAAGATAGAACTAGCCTGTTCAGTGAGACATACTTTCTTTGGGATTTGTGATCTAGATTTACATTTTTGGGTGCACAAATCCTTCAAAAATTTGGCATAAGCAGGGACTTGTTTGATTGCGTCTAGAAGGAGAAGATTAATTTGGACTTGCTTAAACAATTCCAATATCTCGTCGAGTCTTCCTCCCTTCTTATCTGTAGGAATAGGGGCTTTCAGGGCATCCAAAAATGGGACTTTAGGCAAATACGATGATTTCGATGTAGTTGGTTCATTCTCTATTTTAAGGTCCTCCTTGTTCTTGGGTGATTTGGCTTCGGTTAGAGGTTTAGGGTCGGTCTCATTGATTTTACTAGTGTGTTCAATGACCTTCCCACTTCTCAGAGTCATGATTGATTTGGCATGTTCAGAAAAAGCTTCTGGGGTATTAGAGCTCTCAATCACAAATTGCCCTCTTGGGTTGCTCTCGAGTTGGCTAGGTAATTTTCCTCCTTCCCTCCTACTGAATGCAGTCGCTAGTTGACCTATTTGGGTCTCTAGCTTAACAATGGATTGTGTGTGGGAGTTAAGGGTCTGAGTGTTGACTTCTAATCATTCTAGTGCTTTTAGAACTTTTTCCTCAAAAGCTGAGCTGTGACCAGTAGTAGATAGTTGAGGGGTATTTTGAAATTGATGGTATGGTCCATGCCTATATGTTGGGTCCTGATATTAAGGTCGAGGTGCGGCAGGGCCAACCACTGGTTGTGGTCTCCAGGAAAAATTTGGATGGTTTCTCCAGTCAGGGTTATAAATATTCGAATATGGATCGTTTCCTGATCTGCGAGCTTGTTGGACTTGAGCTTGCTAAACCTGCTCATGCATAAACTCAGAAAATTGAGGTACGGCTGGGCATTCACTAACAAAATAGTTCGGACTTGCACACAATGCACAAACTTCCTGGATTGGGTTAGGTGGAATCGGGGATTGTCCAGTATTTAGAAGATGGTCAAATTTTTGGGACAGTTCATCTACCTTACTGTGGATATCCATGATGTTTCCAATCTGATAAATTTCACTTCTTTTTTGTTGAAGCATGGGTTGTTCTCTAGAGGTGGCAGACATATGATGTAAGAAATTCTCACTAAGTGTTTCAAATAGCTGCCAGGCTTCATCCTCACTCTTTAGCATGAATGTCCCACCACATGATGCATCAACCATTTGTCGGTGTTTCTCCGATAGACCATCATAAAAATACTGATAAAGTTGCCATTTAGGGACAGCATGGTGTGAACATTTACGAATGAGGTCCCTTAACCTTTCCCATGTCTCATGAAAAAGTTCACCCTCCAATTGGGAAAAACTAGTGATAGCTTTTTTAATTTGATTTGTTTTTCCAATTGAAAAGTATTTCTTAAGAAATTCTCTCTGAAGATGATCCCAAGTTCAAATGGTTATAGAGTCTAAGGAGTTTAACCAATGCTTGGCTTTGTCCTTAAGTGAGAAAGGGAACAGTTTCAACCTAAGGGCATCATCGGAGAAGTTTTGGATTTTTACTGTGAAACAAATTTTAAGAAATTCATCCAAGTGTTTGTATGGGTCCTCATTACTAAGTCCATAGAATGATGGCAACATTTGAATAATGCTAGATTTAATCTCATATTGGGTAGCTTCTACTGGAAGTGCTTGAATGCATGGAGAGTAGGTATATGAGGATGGAGTGAAATATTCTTTCAATGAGCGTAGAGGATTAGCCTATCCAGGTGCAGCCATATTTCTTACTCGGATAGTCCTAAGAGTCTTTTCTAATTCTTCGTCTAATGGTTGCAATTCGGGTTTTAGTGATCGTCGACCTAACATGCAACTAAAAGGTCTATGTAGGACTATCCTAGTCTGTTAAGGATTTTTTTTTTTATTAAGAGGAGAAGAGAAGAGAGAAAAGAGTTCTAAAGAAGAGATCCTAAGAAGTCCTAAAACTAATAGAAGAATTAGTTGTGGTTAGATTTTAATTACAATCAAGTTAGCATGCAGTGGACTCTCTATCCTAAAGTTACCCTAGTTCTAGACAGCTCCTAACTGTAGTTAGCCTTCAAGCCCTCCAAGTCGGAGCATGACCAACCAACTGGCCAGATAAGTGTAAGGTTGGTGGGAGTTCTCCCGTTGCTTTCCTTAGACACCAATTAAATTGGTCAGATCAGCGAACGAAACCAATTAAAAACCACCTTCCTTCGGGCCCAGTCATCCTGCAAACCACTTGCCTAGACACCAACTAGCTGACCAAGTCTAACCTAGTTCAACTCTCAGGGTCACTTGTCCTAATGAGCTCGAAATCCTTAGGGGTCAACATCTAATTAATTTTAGATTAAGGTCTAGGTTATGCAAATGCAAGAGAGTGATTTGTGGGCCAAGGGTGATCAAATCCCTACCTTATCTTAGTTAATGGGTTGCGCCCTTAAAGTTCATTATGGAGATGCAATGCAAAGAAACAAGATGTCCAATAAAGTTAGAAATTTTTATATTTGAGGTTACGCTATTTTAGTTAAGTATTATGAAATGTCAGTGATTTTTTTTTTAATTCAACTGTGCCAAGATCTCCAGCAACGGTGCCAAAATTTGATGCGTAGTCGTTGATAGCACCAAAATAACTCTACTCACTACGTAGGTAGGATGAGTCGAGATCGTATCCTCAGAGACCTTGGACTAAGTTGAGATTGCAAAATAAAAGAAAGAAGCATTATTTTGATTTAGAAAATAATTTTTTTAAAATTGATGTAATTAAAAAATAAAGAGCTCGAGAGTTTTGAATTAATTTTGCACTACTAGAGTTGTATCTCTTTTTTTATATTTAAATAGATGTGATTAATCTTAGAAAAAATATCTATCTTTTCTCGACACGTCCCGTACCCGTAGATCATGACGCATCTCTGAAAAGTAAAAGTTATTCCTAATATTAATCTAACAGGAAAGCATAAATAAAAGCATATGAAAGAGAGCAAATAAAGAACTCATGATGATTTAAATAAAAAGCATAATCTTTATTACATATAAAGAAATACAAGAAAGTTTAGAATAATAAATCCACTCTATGTCATTACAAAATTTCTTCTCTACTCCCGAGACTACTAGCCTAGCTTCTCATGAAGTAGTCCCTTTCTATTCCTCTATGCAAGGCTCTAGAAGAATTTCTGGGCTCCCCCTCCAATCAGAGTACAAAAGCCTTTTTATAGGTATTAGGAGGGAGGAGTTTTACATAGTTTTTCGATGTGGGATTAAAGAAAATACTAAGGACTAAAAGATGAATGGATGAGATGGAAAGATCACAAGCAGATAAAGAAAATACAAATTCTTCTTCTTAAAATATTTCCAAGTATTAAATTTTTTCTTTTAATTTTAAGATCCCTCTGTTCACCACTGTGTCCGCCTTGCCAAACTCCCCACGAACCCGCACGCCCGCCTTGCCGCACCCGATGCCGCGCCTGATGCTGCACCCACGCGTTCCTTCCGTGTGCCTGCGCGTTCCTTCCACATGCCTGCTTCCGCTGCCGCGCACCCTCTTCCACTGCCGTGTGCCCTTTTTGATTGAAAAATTATAAAAAGAAACTTTTATTTCTTAAAAACAACATCTATATCCTTTTTGGGTTCCTTGCATAGTATCTTCATTTTTTAGAATACCATATGCATCCTTCTTTTATTTAAATTTAATTTTAAATCTAATTTTCTTCAAACTTGAGTCTTTTTGATCTGCGAATCAGACTCTTTGTATCGGCGATCACCTTTCCTGTAAAACATAAAAAGAAGCATCAAATTCTTAATAAATTAAATAAATTAAATATAATTTTTGCATTAAATGACTTAAATTAAGTGTTTATCAGGACACTTATACCTATATCCCATTAGAGACATTCTCGACAGCAGAATGCTCTAGAGTTGGTCACGTTCCATAATGATGTACCCTTACATCTCACCTGTATACTATACCAGTGTCTCCACACTCCTTGGTTAAGAGGATAACCAACCCATATGGCCTACAGCGACCTATGCTCGATAGAGGCTGTCGTCCTTATTAACAGCCTATCATTTGGTCGTGAACAGTTTTAAGGACTAATCGATAAATTCTCTCTTTATCGAATCTAAATAGTCCTAAAAATTTTATCACAACAACGAAGTCCATTAGAAGATAAAAACTTATGATGAAAATGCTAAAAATATATTTTATTTATTAACAAATGAATTACAATACAAGGTTGCTCAACCGTCAATAGCTTGACGATTGACTTTTGGGATATATTTTTCAATAGATAGTGATCAATCTATTTGAAATTAGTGCACAGTTTACCTCCTTTGTAGGTAGATGAGTCTCGGATCTGTGGTGTAGGGATACTGGGGTGAAGGTGCAAGTGGTTGTTAGAAAGCAACTTGCACTGAGCATGACCAACACGAGAACCACATGGACGTCTACTCACTCGTCAGTGGTCTTCTCAATGCTGCAGTGGTATGAGTGGTCCTTTGACCTGCGGTGTTGTTAGCTATTTGCAGCGAGGTTATTGGGTTTGACTGTATATTTTCTTGGTCCCTAGCCATTTGGATCTTTGCTGTATATGTTGGCTTCAGTAGGTTCAGGTTTACTGTTTGGAGTAGGATGCACTTAGAAGAGATCTATTGATCTTGGTAAAAAAAGAGAAGTCCTATGCGATTTATGAGACTGAGTTCAGAAAGTCTTTGGCCAAAGCAAGTGTGAATACTTGTTGTCCAGATATAAAGCCCAAGAGAGAGAGTGAATTGAATCTTTTTAAATTTTTTAAGATTAGTGTAATCAAGTAATGTGCTAAAGTATTGAGTGGAGTGAATTGAATAGATATGAAAATAAAATCAAACACAAATGATAGGTAATCAAGTATAAAGCACAAAGAATAAGAAAAGAGATGCAAGTACAATAAATATAAGAGATTTATAGTGGTTCGGTGCCAACCTTGCACCTACATCTACTCCCTAAGTCTCTACTTGAGAATTCAATCCACTAAAATGATTTCAAGAATACAATACATCGGACAATCCCGACCCTCGCTATATAAGCAAGAATACTTATTTTTTGGATACCAGCCAATCCTCAATACTCTAATTTCAGATTCGGATCAACCTATTCAAGTTTTAGAACCCCCCAAAACTCAAAACCCAAAATACAATAAGAGGAAAAATAGTGTACAGAAATTTCAGCACAATAACCCTTTAAATGAGCACAATAAATATAATAAAAATATAATACTTAAGGAGAAGAAGCTTTTGCTGAACACCCTCAATAGATTTGCACACTTGATTGCAGCTAGAGAGTGGTTGGTGAGCTGATTGAATGCTTCTTTCCTCTCCTTTTAAGGATTTTTTAAACTTTCACGGATGTGAGCTTTGAATGCTTAAAAAATTTATAATTTTTTACTTCAAGAGAGTATTTATAATCACCATTTACACTTGAGAATGTCTTAGTGTCAGTTTAGAGCCATCGAAGAGTATTTAATACGTATTAAATACATCAAAAATAGATTGAAAATTAGCCGTTACGCATGCTCGCCAGAATAAGACATCCCATGGGGCACCTCACTGGCAATGGGACATCCCATGGGATGCCCCAATTGGCCAGATAGAAGATGGGCTTTCTATTTTGATCTCAAAATCTCAGGGGTCATCCCACTGCATGCCATAAGCCAAAACAGTACGTGCCGGCTACCCAATAAAAGGGGATGACCCAGATGGATCGTCCTATTTTGTGCCAATCTAATTTTTCATATATTTAAGGTCCAAAATTCACCAGAAAACTTTCAAATACTTTCAAATCAATTCAACACTTTCAAAAAGCTTCAAAAATTTTTCCAACTTGCAGAAACTTCAACTTTGATATACTTGATGAAGCTTTTCAAACTCAATATTTTAGACTGCCTGAAACATCACAAAAATATTCTCCAAAGATAAAAAAAACTCATTAGTAATCTCCTCAAATGATTTGTGATCATCAAAATCAATTCTTGAAGCAACAATCTCTCTTTTTTTTATGATGATAAAATATTTGAGTGTTCATAAAATAAGTCCATAAAGCTCAAGAAATTGAGTTTATGAAGCACTTATAGGAACATGCCAAAGATAGAAAATCATGAGATACATATTTTCCGCAAGTTGTAATATTTTGATTCATTTTGCTAAAATTTATTTGTGAAAGTATTAAAGTTTTTCTGAAGATTGTTTTTATTCAGCAAAATCCTCCCCTTTCTTGTATAAGACAGATGAAAGTAATTATTTTGACTATTTTGAAAAAGATCTCTCCCTTTCTTATATAAAAAGTGGTCAAGTTGTAAAATTTTTTTTATTGGAGCAAAGATGGTTTATAAAAAAAAAAAATTCTTCTCTTCCTTATTTTTAGTATTAGAGCAATATGTGTAAAAGGAATCTTTCTTTCTTTTTTCTTATTTTGATATCAAGGCAAAGATAAAAACATCAGAGTAAGAATTAAAAGAAAAGATATTAGAGTATTTTGTAAAATCAAAAATAGATGTATCAGGATATTTTGGTATCAAGGCAAAAATAAAAATATCAAAGCACTCAAGAAAAATGGATGTATCATAGTATTTTTTAAAAAATATCAAAATAAAAGTAAAGATAGACGTATTAGAGTAAAAAATGGACGTATCAAAGGCGTATCAGAGCAAAATATTGTATCATATTAGAATAAAATTTATAAAAAATTTAAAAAATTTAGATAAAATTTTTAAAAATTCAGATAGACAGGTCTACACTACTCTCTCTTTTTTTGACATCATCAAAAATGGACTAGAAAGAATAAAATATTTTATGATTGTGCATCAGGTATCAGAGTAATAGTGCAGTCATTCAAGTGAATTAGTCATTCATTCATTCATTCATTCAAAAACAGAAGTGGACCATATAAAATGATAATAATGGATAACCTCATTCATTAATTACAACAAAAAGAGAGATTACAAGAGTCATAATATATATATCCATGAACATAAAGCTCTCATACATTCAACTACTAAAATAAAATATAACAACTAAGCAACCTAAAAGTCTAGTACAAAATGATTAGATCAGTGAGAATGGGCATCGAGCTCAGGATCAAGATAAGTGAAACATAATCAACCTCGGCCTCGACTGAAGGATTTGGTCCGAGTGGAAGATATTAAGGGACGGAATGCAATGGGTTGGACAAAGGCTGGCTTACTGGATGTGGAGGGTCTGGACTGAAGCTGAGTCTTAATGGCATCAAGCTGGGATAAGACCCCTCTCACTAAAATTCTGAGCCCCTCAAGATCAGAAGAAATAAAGTTCCTCGAGTCTTTGATATCAACTCAGATCAGCTCAAGTGAAGAACGAAGCTAGCTGTGGAGTCTCTCTATCTCTCGAGCTAAATCATCCAACTGAAGTGAAGAGGTGGTAGATGTGCTCACTCCTACTGATAGTGAATCTAAAATTAGTTTGATCTCTCTCTTAATATCAAAAATCCTACCCCTGAATCTAATTAGGGAATCCTCCACACTCTCCAGTCTAGTACTCAAATCAGATAAGAACTCCATCAATGAGGATATGTGTGGCATGACTGAAAAGTTTGAGGAAGGGTCAGAAAAAGAACTCGATGGAGGCTGGCAATACTGCTGCTGTTGCTGTACCTACTAGAGAATCTGCTCCTAATACTACTGAAACTGATGGAGCTGCTAAAGAACCTGATCCTAAAATTGCTGCTGCTAAATAGATAGAATGCCTGCCACTCTCTCAGCCAATAATCCCATATCATCCTCCCCCAAATTAAAAGATGGCACGGTACGGCTCGATGATGGGGTACACTGACTGGGGGTCCTATCTCAGGCTCCGATATAGGGTGATCAACTGGGCTCTGTCTAGGCACAAGTGATGAAGGTGGACTCTCCCCCTCAGCATGCTCCTCCTCCTCATCATCCTCCTCTTCGACTGTAGCTGCACGGCCGTTGGCCCAATGGCCATCTACTCTGACAAACCCCATGCACCGAAGGGAGTGGTCATTGTAGGTGTCAGTGTTTGACAATCTACAAACAAGCTCTCCCTCAAAGCTCACTTCAGACTCCCTAAAAATCACTGTAAGAGCCATACCATATGGCAAGGGAGCCTTCAATCTATTCAAGGCTTCCCATATGGCATCGATCATCAAGAAAGATAGATTCAGGGGAGTCTTGGAGATAACATAGTGCATCAAGCAAATATGTCTATCTGTCATCAAATCATATCTTTCTCCTCTGGGGAAGAAAATCTTAGACACCATGAGGTGGAGCAATCTCATCTCTACACTCAGATCTTTGGCTTCAATTTTCAAAAATCCTTCTACATCTTCTCTTCCAAGGATAGTCTTAAGTCTAATTTTTTTTTTGGAAAGCTCATCTAGGCAGCTATCCTTATAGGGCATCTGAAGAAGTCTACCTAGTCTAGGTGCATTCAGAATGATTTGGATACCCTTCAAATTGACCTCAAAACTCCATCAGTGAAGACTAAATTAGAATAAAATTCTTTGACAAGATCAATATACTCAGGTTCATATAAATTACAAAAAAATCTCCATCTTTGCTTAATCAATTTTTTTCTAATAAAAAAATCATTACTCCTCAAGAAACGAAAGTCTACATTTCTTCCCAGAGCTACTTTTCTTGCAGATAGAGAGATCTTACTTGGTGTGATCAGTGGAGAGGCTTGAGCTGGTACTTGAGCTATCTTCTTCCTTCGTTCCTCAGCCTCCAAGGATATCACTGACTTCCTTCTGTGCGGCAACCTCATTTTGGGGGCCATTGTCCTAAGGAGAGGAGGAAAATCGATCAAGAAAATAGAGAGGGATGAGGGATGGATGGAAATGAAGAGGAGAAGAGGGTTTAGGGGTGATTGTCATAAATTTTGCAAGTTAGGGCTTGAGATTTGATGGAGAGCAAAAAGATATGCTGAGAGAGAGAGTTTGCTCTAGGATTTGAGATGGAGATCTAAGATTTTGGGTGGATTTGAGGTCAGTGGAGAGCTAGGAGAGGAGCCTTTTGGGACAAGAGGAAGAGGAAGGGATATGGGGTGTGAGTCACCCCAAATGAGTTTTAAAAGAGGAAAGAAACGGGTCAGCTCAAAAGAAAATCACATACCCATTTAATTGGGACATCCCATGGGATGACCCATCTAGGATAAATATCAGGCGATGGGAAAAAAATTTAAAAATGGAGAAAAATTTAAGAGAAAAAATTTAAAAAGGGTCATATCAACTTGAGATGATTATGAGGAGTCCAGATAAATTTTGATATAATTTTTGATAGAATATTTCAATAAAAAAAATCTGAGATTGTATCTGAATAGCACTCATATTTTTTAATTATCTTGAAAAAATCTCAAAAAATAGATAGATGCCTCCCAAAATTAAGATAATAAAGTCAAGAGATTTTAGAAAGATTTTGGGAGTGAAATTATGATTGGAGTTCAAGTAGAAGGATCTAAGATGCCCAATTCTCTTCTAATTTTATAAAATTTATTTTCATTTAGTACTTTGATGAAAATATCAGTTAATTATTTTTCAGTATTTATATATTCAAGTGTTATATCATTATTTTGAATATGTTCTCTTATGAAATGATGTCTAATTTCAATATATTTTGATCTAGAATGTTAGATTGGATTTTTGATCAAATTAATGGCACTAGTGTTATCCCATCTTATGGGGATGTTTTTAAGTTCAATATCAAAATCTATGAGTTGTTATTTAATCCATAAAATTTGAGCACAGTAACTTCTAACTGCGATATACTCGACCTCGATTGTAGATAATGCTACCGAATTTTACTTCTTGCTAAATCAAGAGATTAAGTTCACTCCTAGAAATTGACAAGTTTCACTAGTATTTTTTCTATCTAGTCTACATCCAGCAAGGTCTGCATCTAAGTAATCTATTAAATCCATTAAAGATTATTTTAAGAACCAAAGTCTTAAGTTTTGTATTTTTTTTAAGTATTTAAAAATTTTCTTAACAGTATTTAAGTGAGATTCCTTAAGATTTGACTGATATCTAGCACACATACATACACTGAACATTATACCAGGTCTACTAGTAGTAAGATATAATAAAGAGCTAATCATACCTCTATAGAGCTTTAAATCAACATTCTTACCATGTTCATCTTTATCTAATTTACAAGAAGGGGTTATAGGTGTACTTACAATTTTTGAGCTCTTCATTCTAAATTTCTTTAATAGTTCTCTTGTGTACTTACTTTGGGTGATGGAGATCCTTTCCTTCATTTGCTTGATCTGGAGTCTAAGAAAAAAAATGAGTTCTCTCATCATGTTCATCTTGAACTCCCCTACAAATTTTTGATACAAATCTTTATTAGTAGATCCAAATATAATATCATCAACATATATCTGTATGACTAGAATGTTTTGATCTTTTCTTTTTATAAATAGAGTTGTATCAATTTTTCTTTTAAAAATTTATTTTCTAGTAAGAACTTACTTAATCTTTCATACCAAATCCTAGAAGCTTATTTTAAACAATATAATGCTTTGTTTAACTTAAATACATGATCTGAAAATTTATGACTTTCAAAACCTGGAGGTTGCTCTACATATACTTCTTCAGTAATATAACCATTTAGAAAAATACTTTTAACATTCATTTGAAATAATTTAAAGTTCATAAAACAAGCAAAAGCAAGTAGCATTTTTATGGCTTCTAGTCTAGCAACAGGAGCAAATATTTCATCAAAATCAATTTTTTCTTGTTGATTATATTCTTTAGCAACTAATCTTACTTTATTTTTATTATATTTTAAATTTATCTAATTTATTCCTATATACCATTTTTTCTTATTATGGGATGATTTTTAGGTGTAGCAACAAGAGTCCATGCATTGTTTCTTTCAAATTGATTTAGCTCTTCTTGCATGGCAATTATCCAGTTATGATCTTTTTCAGCTTCATCTATTATTTTAGGTTGTAGGTGTGAAATAAAAGCTACATAATTACAA
Source organism: Elaeis guineensis (assembly GCF_000442705.2). Taxonomy (NCBI): domain Eukaryota; kingdom Viridiplantae; phylum Streptophyta; class Magnoliopsida; order Arecales; family Arecaceae; genus Elaeis; species Elaeis guineensis. The sequence continues at coordinate 54,617,189 of NC_025996.2, read as the reverse complement.
ATATCTTTAAGAAAAGATCTAGTTCTTACTCCTTGTGTCAGATCACCAATAATTAATTCTATGGGGTGATTGTGGACATACCTTCATTTTTTGAAAGATTACCTGTATCTTGAGGTTGTTCTTGAATGTTCTGATCATTGATGCTTTCATCCTCAGATTTTTCTTCTAATTGATCTTTATTTCGCTCATTTGAGTCATTGATGGTGAGCTCTTTTATTCATCTTCTATGATACTTGCATCATCAGTACCCTCTCTCTTCTTTGATGGAAGATCATTAGCTTCATCAAAAACTAAATAAATTGACTCTTCCACTACTAGTGTTCTTTTATTAAATACTCTAAAAACTTTACTAGAAGTGAAATAGCCAAGAAAGATAGCTTTATCAGATTTAGCATCAAATTTATCTAAGCTATCTTTATCATTATTTAAAATAAAGCACTGGCAACTAAAAATATAAAATATCCTATATTAGGTTTTCTACCTTTCCATAATTCATATGGTATTTTCTTTAAAATTGATCTTATTAAAGCATGGTTTAAATGTAACATACTGTGTTGATTGTTTCTACCCAAAAGTACTTTGGGAGCTTGCTTTCACATAGTATGGTACGAGCCATTTCTTCTAGAATTCTATTTTTTTTCTCTACTATATTTTTTTTTGATATTCTAGATGCTAAAAAATTATGATCTATGCCTTTTCATCACAAAATTTTTTAAAATCTTTATTTCTAAATTCAGTACCATGGTCACTATGAATTAAATAATTGGTAAATCTTTTTTATTTGAAATCTTTCGATAAAACTTAAAAAATACTGAAAATACTTCATCTTTAGATGCTAAAAAAAAACCTAAGTGAAACGTGAAAAATCATCAATAATTACAAAACATATCTTTTACCTCCTAGACTAGTTATTCTTGTAGAACCAAATAAATTCATATGTAAGAATTCTAAAGATTTAGAAGTTGAAACAATGTTCTTAGATTTAAAGAAAACTCTTGTTTGTTTACTTAATTGCCATGCATCAAAATTTTGTCTTTGTCAAAATTAATTTTTGACAAACCAAAAATCAAATTTTTTTAATGATTTTAGAAAGTGTGTGCATATTAATATGTGCAAGTCTATGGTACCAAAGCCAACTAGTCTCATTGATTTTAGCATTTATGATCATAAGATATTACATATTTTACATGGAGAGATTATCTAAATCAACGATGTACACATTGTCATGCCTATGCCCAATGAATCTAGTGCTATCATCAAAAAGACTAGTTATAATGCACATAGATGATTCAAAAATTACTTTATAATCTTTATCACATAATTGACTAATACTTAAAAAATTATGCTTGAGATCATCTACAAGTAATATATTTTCAATACAAGTGGAAGGAGTGATACTAATGTTACCAATACCGATGATCTTTTCTTTGTCATTATCTCCAAAGATGACCATCCCTTCATTTTTAGCTTCTAATGTGATGAATTGAGATTCATCACAGTCATATGTCTTGAGCATCCACTATCAAGATATCACTTCCATTTTGTTGCTTGGGATGCAAAATACACCTGCACACATAAATCAAGTTTTAACCTTAGGTACCCAAGCTAACTTAGATCCTTTGGGGTTAGTCACAATGGTTCTTTTCAAATCCATATTTTCTTAATATTTCTATCAATAAATTTATTTAATAAGCATGTATAAGCTTTATGTCCTACTTTGCCATATTTAAAATAAATAATATTTGATAATTTGCTCATGGATGCATTAATAAAAATATTTTTCAAAAATTTTATTTTCTAAGAGTGTTATAGTCAAGTCCGCTTTATCATATTTAGCTTTTTGACTATCAATAATCATTTAAAGTTTGCTTGAACTTAATGTAAATCTATCAATTATAGGTTTCAACTTGATTCCCTCTTCCTTTAGATCTTGATTTTCTTTTACAAGGGTTTCATTTAGGCTTAAAATTTTATCTTTTTTTTAATAGAGATTGATTCTTTATTTTCAATTCTTTATTTTTACTGTCAACTTTTTTTTTCTTTAGTTAATAGTTGATTTCTTAATTTTAGATTTTTATTTTTTATTCTTAATTTTTTTAGATCATCCAAAAGTTCATGAAAAGCTTTTTGCAGTTCATCATAAGAAAATTCATTTTGAGTTTCAGGGGTTACCTCATTTTCATGTACATAAATACAGGTTGGCTTCTTTGTAAGATTCTTCATCTGTGGTAGAGTCATCACTATCGCTCCACGTAGCCATCATAGCTTTTTTTCTTTTTAAACTTCTTTTGATCTTTTTTGAGCTGAAAATATTTGATCTGAAGTGGCCCGACTTCTTACACTTATAACAGATGATGAACTGTTCTTTTTCTTTTTCTTTACTCGGCTCTCCCTTAGCTGGTGGTCTTCTCTTGATCCCTTGTCTTCTCCTCATAAAATGTCTGAATTTTTGATGATTAGGGCTAAGTCCTCATCTTCTTCACTGTTCTCTGATTTTTTTGTATCTTCTTCTTCTTGAGCTGTCAACTTGAGAGCGATAGTCTTCTTTCTTCTGGTCTCTTCTTCAAAATATTGCTTCATAGTCAGCTCGTGGGTCATAAGGATCCAAGTAGCACCTCCAAAAGTAGAGTGTTTAAATCTTTGGCTTCTTGAATTAAAGTGATATTTGCCTCCCACGATCTTGGTAAAGATCTGATCAGTTTTCTCACAAGATCAATGTTAGAATAATATTTGTCAAGACTTTTTAAACTATTTATGATGTCAATAAAATGAGTGAATATTTGAGTTATTGACTCTTCAGATTTTATTTTAAATAGTTCATAGTTGTACACAAGCATATTAATTTTAGACTCTTTTACTTGATTTGTACCTTCATGTGTAACTTCTAACTTATCTCAAATTTCTTTAGCTGAATTACAAGTAGAAATATGGTTGAATTCATTTGCATCTAAAGCACAATATAAGACATTCATGGCTTTAGCATTGAGCTGAGCTATTTTCTTATCAAATTCATCCCATTCACCTTCCAGCTTAGGGAGAGACACACCATCAATCAATTTAGTGGGTGTATGGGATCCATTGACTATGATACTCTACATATCATAGTCAAGTACTTCAATAAATTCTCATTCGAGCTTTTCAATAGGTGTAGTTTGACCCATTGAAAAGTGAAGGTCAGTTTGTGGATTGCCCCTCGACTAGGGATATGCCAAATTGGGCTGCCATTGATCTTTGGCTCTTGATGGTTAAATCAAGCAAGGGCTAGAGCACCGTGCTCTGATACAACTTATTGCCCAAATATGGAGCCTAAGAGAGGTGGTGAATTGGATCTTTTTAAAATTTTTGAGATTAGTGCAATCAAGTAATGTGCTAAAGTGTTGAGTGGAGTAGAGTGAATTGATTAGATATGAAAATGAAATCAAACACAAAAATAGGTAATCAAGTATAAAGCATAAAGAATAAGAAAGGAGATGCAAGCATAACAAACACAAGAGATTTATAGTGGTTCGGTGCCAACCTTGCATCTACATCCACTCTCCAAGTTCCTACTTTGAAATTCAATCCACTAAAAAGATTTCAAGAATACAACACGTCAGACAACCCCGACCTTTACTATCCAAATAAGAATACTTATTTTTCAGGTACAAGCAACTCTTAATACTTCAATTTCAAGTTCGGATCAACCTATCTGAGTTTTAGAATCCTCCAAAACTCAAAATTCAAAATACAATAGGAGAAAAAATAGTGTACAAAAATTTCAGCACAACAATCTCTTAAATGAGCATAATAAATATAATAAAAATATAATATTTAAGGGAAAGAAGCTTTTGCTAAACACCCTCAATAGATTTGCACACTTGATTGCAGCTAGAGAGTGGTTGGTGAGCTGATTGAATGCTTCTTTCCTCTCTTTTAGAAATTTTTTGAATTTTCACGGATGTGAGCTTTGAATGCTTTAAAAATTTATATTTTTTACTTCAAGAGAGCATTTATAATCACCATTTGCACTTAAAAATAATTTAGTATCAGTTTAGAGCCATTGGAGAGTGTTTAATGTGCATTAAATATACCAAAAATAGATTGAAAACTAGCCATTACGCATGCTCGCCGAAATGGGACATCCCATGAGGTGCCCCACTGGCAATGGGACATCTCATGGGATGTCCCAATTGGCCAGATAGAAGATAGGCTTTCTATTTTGGTCTCAGGGTCTCAGGGGTCATCCCACTGCATGCCATAAGTCAATACAGTGCGTGCCGGCTACCCAATAAAAGGGGATGACACAAATGGGTCATCCCATACTGTACCAACCTAATTTTTTATGCATTTGAGGTTTGAAACTTATCAAAATATTTTCAAATACTTTCAAATTAATTCAACACTTCTAAAAGACTTCAAAAGCTTCTTTAACTTGCAGAAACTTCAATTTTGACACACTTGATGGAGCTTTTTAAACCTAATATTTTAGACTATCTGAAATATCATAAAAATATTTTTTAAAGATAAAAAATTCATTAGTAGTCTCCTCAAATAATTTATGATCATCAAAATTAATTTTTGGAGCAATAATACTGGAAAAGAATTTTCACGGGATTCACAAATGAACTCAAGTCGAGCCAATCTAGCATATGACTGATGATGAGGTTTGACAAGTTCTCCATAACCTCCGTCAGGTCAGGACTCATGATAGAAGGATTGAATGATACAATAATTATATCTAAAAATTCATACTTTCATCCTACTAAATTATCACTATATACTGCTAGGTGTCATTGATGGATTGTGAGACTCATCGGACGTCATCTTGAGATCGATGGTCCTCAGAGGATAGAATTAAAAATATTTCAATCTATCAAAAAGAGTTTCGATGATATTATGATAGAAATCACCATATATCTCATTATCAGACAGAATGAACCTATGTGATCACACATTAAGGATTTAATCTCGAATTTACTAATTGGACTTATTAAGTTTCAATTGGGTTAGGATTTATTGAAATCCTATTAGATTTATGAGAACTATGCTAGTACATGGTTAAACTTAATTCTTCTCGAGATTTTATTCGATCAAGTCCATTGCCTTGAACTTAACCTAAATCTATTTAGATTTAATTAGACTCTTAATTGTGAGCCCAAAAGAATTTGATTAAGTCAATTAGTTGGCATAATTATCCTAATATTATCTCTTTTTTATCTCCTGATTATCTCTAAGTGTGCATGTGGAATAGATGGAAGATTGAGTGGCGCATCTTTTTCTTTTTGAAAAATTTTGGATGCCAAATCCTTAAGGGGCACACCCCCTTTTTTGTGTCATGACGTAGAGGAGAGAGAGTGGGGTCCACGCCCCATCTTTTATGGCTAGAGATCCCTTTGTGGGGCACCAAGAGTTGGCACCCCAACTACCTGACATATATTCTCATGATGCATCTTGTACATGCTTAAAGAGACTGATTAATTATCATTTATATTTAATTTTATTTGACATAAATCAGATTAAAAAAGTAGAAGATTCTTATGAGATAAGAATCTATCTTTTTAAGATAATTGGATTCCTAATATATATCAGGACAGTGTCTATATATAAAAGGTGGTCTCTAGGGTTTCATAGAATAAATTTTTGATCAACAAAACTCTCTCTCTCTCCATCTCCATGCCTCGTCTCATCATTTTCTTTCTTTCTACATCTAAAAGTTGGATGCTCTCTCTTCATATGCCTAGAAGAAGTTCTGGTGACTTAGAGATCAAGGATCGAGGAGAAGAAAAAGAAAGCTGCAGATCAAGAAGTTGATCTCGCAGTTAAGATCAAAGGAGTTGATCAAAATCTTCAAAGCCAAGGTTCTTCTTGAGAAGAAGAATCTCGTACGAGAAAAAAAGTTTGAGATTAATCCCGATGGATATCTGTAGAGGTCGGACACGTATGCGGCTCAACTTTCTACGAATCTGAGATCATCAATAGCAATGAATTTCTACCCATGCAAAGGTAATGAGATCTGATCTCATAAAATTTTTCTAAATTCTAGATTGATAATATATTTTTTTTTTAGCTTGGGTAGGTTTAGATCTGGTATCTAGCATGTGGGGTTAAAGGGTTTAATCTGTGTTATTTTTTGCTGCTTGTTTTCAAAGTTTTGAAATCTACACATGCTGCCTACCCCTTTTTCTAACATTACACCCAATAGGTATAATGCCTTCAAATGGACCTACTAAGGACCAAATCTGGTTGGAATGCATGGAGTCAATTTCTGACTTCATCACTTCCATCCATTTCTCAGAGTCTACATCTAATATTGTCTCATCGTAGGTTTTGAAAGCATTCCTAATGTCCCTATCTCCCACAAGAAATGCTTTTTTTAAATCCTTTGTAAGAATACCTAAGTACCTTTTAGGAGGATGGGAGATCCTACTTGATCTATGAGATGCAGGCGATATCACATCTACTAGCTCATTATTGGGTTCAAATTTTTAGACTCAATGCTCTTCAGAGACTTTCTTTTCGAACTCAATCTTCCTCCCATTACCTCTATCTTGGATAAATTTTTTTTCAAGAAGACAGCATGATGGCTTACAATCACATTGTTATCCTTAGGAAGATAGAAGTAGTATCCCATGGTTTTTTTAGGATAGCCTATAAAGCAAGCCCTAAAGGACCTAGCCTCTAATTTATCCACCTGCTATCACTTGACATGGGCCGGACATCCTTAAATCTTGAGATACCCAAGAGTTAGCTTCTTACCATGTCATAATTCATATGGTGTGGTAGGAATGGATTTAGAGAAAATTTGATTCAAAAGATGAATTATAAAAAATAAAGCATGTCCCTAGAGAAAGACAGAAGGTCTGTGAACCTCATTATAGATCAGACTATATCTAATAGGATTCGGTTCCTCCTCTCGGATACCCCATTGAGCTGAGATATCCCTAGAGGTGTTCATTATGAGACAATGTCATTATCTTTAAGATAGGTTCGAAATTTCTCACTAAGGTATTCCTCTCCTCGATCTAATCAAAGAACCTTTATGAGTTTTTCGGTCTATTTTTCTACTTCATGTCTGAACTCTATAAACTTTTCAAAAGCTTCAAACTTTTGATGCATCAAATACACAAACTCATACTATGAATAATCATCGATAAAAGTTATGAAGTAGATTTAGCTATCCCTGGCTTGTACATCAAATTGACCACATACATCAATGTGTACTAGGGTAATATCTCAATGGCCTTTTCTCCTTATCCCACAAAGGATAATTTGATCATTTTTTTTGAAGACATGATTTACAAACTAGATAAGACTCAAAAGTCAATGGTCTGAAAAGATCATCTTTCTTCAGTTTGTTAAGTCTGTTCTCTCTAATATGGCCTAGCCTAAGGTACCACAGATACTTTTGGCTAATCCTATCTCTAGATCTCTTAAATCCTATGGCATTTACTATTTGCTCATTAATATTTACACTCGCATCTATATGCAAGTGGTAAAGATCGTCAATCAAGAAAGCACATGCAACAACTTTATTTCTAAAATAAATTGAACATATATTTTTATTAAAATAAAAATTATAGTTATCCTATACTAGCATAGAGATAGAAATCAATTTTTTACTACTTATAGGTACATAATAAAAATTTTTAAATAAATTAAGTCCTAACGGTAGTCACAGAGGGTAGGTTTTGATGGCCATAGCAGCAACCCTTGCTCCATTGCCAATCCGAAGAGTGATCTCATCTTCCCTCAGCCCCCTTACTTCTTCAAGGCCTTACATAGAAGTGCACAAATGAGCAGTTGAGCTAGAATCAAGAATCCAATTAGAAAAAAAAAATCATTAGATTAGTTTCAACAACGAGCAATTCAGATGTACCTTTAGAAGGCTTATCCTTCTTCCTGCTCTTGACAGTCGTCAGGTAGATCGGACAGTCTTTCCTCCATGAAAATACTTTTCTTTGTTGTCGGTCTTCTTTGGAACCTGCTTCTTGGGTTTGGCCTCATTCTTCTACTTCTTCACGGGCTTTTTCTTCTTCTTAAAAGAAGACTTTCTTTTGGAAGAAGCCCACTCTATAGCCAGAACTGTATCCCTTGAACTCTTAAAGGTGCTCTCTGTTGTTACCAGCATATTCAATAACTCAGACAAAGTGCTATCAATTTTATTCATATGGTAGTTCATGATGAACTGCCCATATGATTCAGAAAGAGACTGGAGGATCAGATTCACCTACAGTTCTTTATCCATATTCATACCGAGCTTCTAAAGCTCCTCTATGTCCTTGATCATTGTCAAACAATGATCATTGACAGACTGCCCATCATGCATCTTCGCTTTAAAAAGTCTCTAGAAGATCTCAAAGCGAGCTGTGTGACTCTGTTCACTATACAATTCTTGTAGGTGAACCAGCATCTCTCTAGCAATCCTCATATCTTCATGCTATTGCTGAAGATCATTAGATATGGATACTAAGATGTAGCACTTCGCCTTGTTATCTTTATCCATCCACTTCTCAAATATAGCTCGTTGATTAGAAGATGAATGAGCAGGTAACACAGGCGCATCTTGGTCTAAGACAGGGTGAGTTTCTCGAAGCTGAGAATAATTCTTAGATTCCAGAGCCAGTCGTTGTAATTAATGCCGGTCAATCTATTGATGTTGAGGATACGAGCTAAGGGGTTGATACTCGATATAGTTATCTACAGAGAGAATAGTTTTTAGTTAAATATTTATACTTATAAAATTATTTATTCTAGAGATTTTAAAAATAAATAAAGGCTCCTACTATTTCTTTGAATCTCCCACACTCTTCAGGTAGAGAAACAAAAATCTATACACGATCGATTTTAGGTAGATACTGTGGTCCCATTAATCTATACACATTTCATCTAACAGTTATTGGTGAGTACAAACTAATGAGTGGACAACACTTTATCCATTGCTTTACTAAGCAAGATGTAGTGAGCTTGGTCTCTAAGTCCTGTGGCCTCACCTAATAGTTATTGGCATATTTCTTAATTAAGTCAAACCCATCATTCACCAATGGATATAAAACCATCATTGGGATCCTCACCTAACAATTATTGGGCCCAACTCCATCTCTATCCTGAGACTTCAAATATCAATAGAGTGGTTATACCTTTTTGATACAACCGAACCATTGTAACCAGCCAAGAATGATCAACACCAGGAAGGCACCTGTATCTCTACAACGATGGAAGACCTCTAGACTTAATATTTAGTAAAGATATTTAGATTTAGGTCTCTCAATAGATCTGACATCGACTAATTAAATTCAAGTTAACACATTAATATGTCTAACCATCCTAGTCGGCATAGATGAACTCGAGTCAATAAGTAACCTAATATGAAATTGAATCTCTCAAGATGGCCAGATAAGTTAAGATGCATGGGGGTCCTCCCATTATTTTTCTTAGACACCAATCAAAATGGATCAGGTTAGACAATGAAACTAATTAAATAACCACCATCTAAATACTTACCTTAAATACTAAATTGGTCGATTAGAATCAATCAGGTTAACCTATTGAAATGGGTCCGAATCACTGAGTCAAATTCGATCTTGAGTCAATCTACTCACATCAAAATATGAGTCGATGTGACCAACTACAACTAAACTCAATTTTGAGCCCCTTTGATCTAATCCTAGTCAGCCATCAATTAGGTTCAATCAACTGCTCAAAATTGATAATGGGTTCTAGTCTGATCTAATCAATTAGATCTTAATTATAGTTTGATCACTAGACTTAATTTGTTCAACCCATACCTATATGCAATAACATAATTTCAGATCTATAAATAATTTTTAGATTATATTTCATTACATGCATTAGTGGCTTATGATTTTGAAACTATTTTAGATCTAAACTTAATGTCATATATCATATATATGTAGTTACAGATCTAAATTAAATATGCATCACATATATATTAAATTTCATATCTAAAACTAAAATTATATATATCAAATACATATAAAATTAGATCTAAAATAATAATTAAAATATTTTTAAAAAAATTTAAAAATTGATTCACATCAAACTAGGAAAACTTTTACAATATAGAGCTTAAACCCTATATCAGGATAATCTTATATCAGTTTGATGTAAACTTTTAATTATTCTAATTTTAGATCTAACCTTAAAATTAAACATATCATATATGCTAATTTTTAGATCTAAAAAATTGATTTAATTACTTTGAAAATAATTTTCAAAACCAATCAATCTTATGCTAGGACAACCTTTACAATATAAAGTATAAATCCTATACTAAGATAATCTTATATCAGCATAAGATTGATTTTAAATTATTAAAATCTTATGCAGAGGTTTTCAGACATCCTTGACTCTCCCCCCAACTTATTCACTGAAGCAACTGAAGTAAAAATCTAAACAAACTAAAGAGAGAAGTGAAATTAAACTGCAAAGATCTTGATTGCCTCTCAGAAAGTGCTAAGTTTCTATCTTTAGTCAGACTTAATTTATTATTATTATTGATCTAAACAAAAGTAAAAAAATTAAAGGTTTAGATTGTCTCCCAAGAAGTACTAAGTTTATGACGTCTTCAACCAGACCTTATGTGTCTTTGACACAAAAGAAATTTGGACTTGATAATAGTTAGGACTTGATTGATGAATAGTAGCAACACTTGATTGGTCCTGACAACAGTGTCTATACTGTTAGAAAATTGGGTAAGCAGCATGTGTATATTTCAAAACTCTTTTAAATGTAGTAAAAAACAAATGGATTAAACTCTTTAATCCCACATGCATAAGATTAAATCTAAATCCTACCTAAGCCTAGGAGAAAAACAAACATAAAATCTAGAATTTAAAAGACTAATATGAGATCATATCTCAATACCTTAGTATGAATAGATATTCATCATTACTGATGATCATGAATTCGTAGATGCTCGAGTCGCACACTTGTCTGACCTCTACGAGTATCCATCGAGATCAATCTCGAACTGATCTCTTCATAGTAGATTCTTCTTCAAAAAAAAATCTTAGCCATAAACTTAGATCAACTCCTTGATCTAGACTGTGGGATCAACTCCTTGATCTGTAGCATTCTTCTTCTTCTTCTCTTTGTTCTTTGCTGTAGATGGACAACACCTCTACTATTAGCGTGTGGAAATATGGGATGGCCAACCCTTGGGCATGGAAGAGAAGAGAGGGAGGAGAGGAGGCATGGAGAAGGGAGAGAGATTTTTTCTCATAAAAATTCTATCACTAGGAAACCTTAGAGACATTCTCTTTATATAGACACTAATCTGACTCATAATAAGAATCCAATTATCTTAAAAAATTATATTCTTATCTCATAAAAATCTTCTATTTTTTTAATCTGATTTATTTCTAATAAAATCAGATATAATTGATAAATAATCAGCCCCTTTAGATAGGTACAAGGGGTGCCCATGGAATATAAGTCAGGTAGTTGGGGCGCCAACTCTTGGCGGCTCCCCTCATTAGGATTTTGATCAAGAGAGGGGGCATGGCCCCTCTCTCTCTCTCCTCCACGCCATGCCACATAAGAGGAGCGGGCCCCTGTTGCAATATTTTAGGATTTGGCACCCCATTTCTTGCCAAAATTGAAGGAAGGTGCCACCCATTCTTCCTTTTTATTCTACACACCACTTAGAGATAATTAGGAGATAATGAAGAGATAATATTAGGCTAATGATGGCAATTAATTGACTTAATCAAATTCTCTTAAACTTACAATTAAAAGCTCAGTTAAATTCAAATAGATTTAGATTAGATTCAAGGCTATGTACTTGATCAAATCCAAATTCTGAGAAGAATTAGATTTAACCATGTACTAGCATGGTTCTCATAAACCTAATAAGACTTCAATAAATCCTAACCCAATTAGAACTTCATAAGTCCAATTAGCAAATTCGAAATTAAATCTCTTAATGTGTGACCCTATAGATTCTATTCTATCTAGTAGTAAGATATATTGTGATCTCCATCACAATATCATTGAAACTCTTTTCGATGAATTGAAATATTTTTAATTCTACCCTTCAACAGTCATTGATCATCAAGACGACGTCCGATGAGTCTTACAATCCATCAGTGACACATAATAGTATATAGTGATAATCCATTAGAATAAAAGTATGAATCCCTCGATATAGTTATCGTATGATTAGTCCTATCATGAGTTCCGACTTGACGGAGGTCATGAAGAACTCGTCAGACTCTATTGTCAGTCATATGTAAGATTGGCTTGATTTGAGTTCATTTATGAATTTATGAAAACTCTTTTCCTATATTCACACTTGCTTTGGCCAAGGACTTTTTTGAACTCAGTTTTGCAAATCGCAGAAGACTTCTCCTTTTCTACAAAGATTGATAGATTTCTTCTAGGTGTATCCTACTCCAAATAGCAAACTTGAACCTACTGAAGCCAGCATATACAGTAAGGATCTGAATGGCTAGAGACTAAGAAAATATGCAGTTAAACCTAGTAGCTTCGCTGTGAATAGCCAATGGTACCGCAAGTCGAAGGATCACTCACATCACTGCAGTATTAAGAATACCATTGACGAGTGAGTAGATATCCATGTGGTTCTCATATTAGTCACACTCAGTGTAAGTTGTTCTCTAAGAATCACCCACACCTTCACCCTAATATCTCTACACCGCTGATCCGAGACTCATCTACCTACAAGAGAGGTGAACCATGCACCAATCTTAAATAGATTGATCATTGTCCCCCGTGATGATCCTTTGATCGAAAGTATTTAGAAATTAATCACTAATTAATATATATCTCAAATTCTTAACATTTTAAGAATATACAAAAATCATCTTTATTAATTTTTAGGATAAATCATGGACACATAAATATGATTGGAATAAAAATATTCTTTATTGATAATAAAAAGTTACATGTACAAGTTTAAGCCCTGAAATTTATAAAATATGTCAGCTAACAATTGGCTTCAAGGGCACAAATCTAATGCATACATGCTTGCCAATTAGGTGTGGTGCAAACGGGGATCAGATTACTTCTTTCAGTCTTCCTAATAGTAAAATCTAGCTCTTTCAATTCTACCTGGATAAGGTTGACCCTTTGGTTATCTAATGTGGGGTAACTGATTTCTTGACCTAACCATTTTGTTAATTTTTTTCGATCTACCTCCCACATATTAGGGTTCCGTTCTCTCTGCATATCCCTATAAGTTTTATCATTTGGCCCACAATATATATAAAGGGACAGGTCAATGCCTTTCAGATCGGCAATAGTTTTCTCAATAGCTACCTTGTGTTCTTATAAGGCACCCATAAGTTAGATTTTCTAGTCACAGGTCAAGTTCGATGCAATGATCACTGAAATGGTGTCATTGGGTCCTACAAATATATACCTAAATGTGACAGGAAGTGGCTTTAAATCTAATTTAGGTGCTCCCCCAATTGATGGTTCATAAGAACTATCTTGAGTCAAGTTTGCATCAATGGATTGGTCCAATTCATCTTCTAGATCGAAAATCGGTTGCTCAGATCTTAGGGTGTTAACTTCTTTTATTTGGTTAACTTGATTTTCTTGTTGGAATTGTAGATCATTTTTGTTTCTCGAATTGGACTCAGGTTTGCTAAGTAGTCTACCTAGCTCTCGCTCACTCATGGTAGAAGTTAGCTGACCCACCTGTAGTTTTAAATGGGCTATGGTCTGGGTGTTAGTATTTATGAGTTGGCCTGTGATCTGTATAAAGTCAGTATGCAAGTTTATTAGGACTTCTAAGCTTTTCTCTAGTAAATTAAGTCTTTCTTCATCTTCAAACTCTCTCATTAATACATATGCATCCTCATTTCTGGTGAATTGAGGAAGCATGTTGAAGGTTTGGGGTTTGATCTCAAAATAATTATACGCCCTGGTCTGAGATGATCTAATGTTGGTAGGTTGAGCTGAGCCAGCTGGGTACCAATAATCCTTAAGACATAGGCTTTTATGATTGAAGTTACTCATCGTGACTTTAAGGACTACTGGACTTGGTGTAAGGTTCAGAGTGGTTCTAGTGATTATCTAGACTCCCTATTTCAAGAAGTAAAATTTTTTATTTTATTTTATTTTATTTTATTCTTTTTGAAGATGAAACAAGAAGAGAAAGAAAAAATAGAAGAAAAGATAATTCTAAAGGTGAAAAACCTAGAGAATCCTAAATCTAGAAATGATAGATGAGAAGATTATTATTATATTTTTTCATATAAATTAGGCAACAAATTAAACTCTAACCTAAGATTTGTCTAGACCTAAATAGCTCCTAACTTTGTAAGTTCACCTACAAGCCCTCTAAGCTCAAGGCTAGTCAACCTAACTCGCCAGATAAGTGTAAGATCAATGAGAGGCTCTCCATACTCTCATAGTAGACCTAATTAGATAACCATCTTTCTTCAAAACGTAGTTCTGAATCACTTTCCTAGACACCCCAGTTGAATAGGCAAGCCCAAATTCGGTTCAACCTTCAGTGACCGTGCCCTAATTGAGCTCGAGTTCCTTAGGGATCAACATCTAATAGATTTTAGATTTAAAGTTTAGATCAATGCAAAATGAAGGTGATGATTTTTAGGCTAAGGGTGATAAAATCCTTATCTTATCTCATTTAATAGGATGTGCCTTAAAGTATTTTATGAATATGTGATGCAAACAAAGCATGATGTCCAAGCAAACAAGTTCTCTCTCTAATATCCCTAGATGTGTTATGAATATATTTTTTTTATTTTTTATATATATTTTTTAAATTTTGCTATCATCATGCTATTGATCTCCGACAACGGCGTCAAAATTTGATGCATATCATAATGCACCAAAGATAATTAACCTAACTATCCTATAGAACAGGATGAGTCGGACGATTCCATAGGGATCAGAAGCTAAGTTGTAGCATAACCACGATAAATAAAAATAAAAAAATTATTTTAGAAGATTTTAATAATTAATTAAAAAATAATCAATCACTAGAAAATAAAAGCTTAAAAAGATATGAAATAAGAAAGTTTTAAGATCTCGATTTCATCTTTGACCTCAATCTATATATATTTTTTTTAAAATAATTAGATCAGTTAATTGAGACATCTTATATTTAGGTCAGATTATAATCTATCTTATTCGAGTACAGATCATATCTTTTGATCACGGTCCGTCTCCCTAAAGTATAAGCCATTCAAATTTAAAACATAAAAAGAATCTTAAATCAACCAAAAATAGATCTATGAGTTGATCCTTAAAATAACTTATTTTATCTGAGTACAGACCGTATCTTTCGATCACGATCTATCTCAATAAATATATAAACTATTTAAAGATGAATAACATATAACATTAAATACAATATCTAGAAAGCAAAACTAAAATTTGTTTATTAGAATTCAAAAGCTTACGAGATTACCTAATTACATAAAAAAATACAAGATTGAAATTAAGAGACTTAATCTACTTTTTGAAAAAAAAAAAAATATCTAATTTGGACCTCCTCTTACAGCTTTCCTCTGTAGAGCTTCTTCCTCTTCTAATCCGTGCAGCATCTCCTCCTAACATATTGGAAGAGTGGAAGAAAGTGAAAATAAAGTGGCCAAAAAAATTTAAAAGATGGATATGTCCATCTGTCACGTGGGCCTCCTATAAGAGTTATGATCTGGAAAGAGAGATGTTTAAGAGTGGAGGTATTAGATTTATTTATAGATATAGATTTTTTTTGATGTGAGATTAATAAAAAGAATAGAAGTTAGAAGATGGATGGATGCATTAAAAGATCAGAAGAAGGTAAAGCAAAAAAATTGGGGCTCCAAAATAATTTTTAAAAATATATTTTTTTTTTTTCCTTTTCCGCGTTCGGGCTCTTTCCGCATGAAGCTCTTCTCCTGTGCTCGGTCCCACCAAGCCAAGCGCACGCACCCGCACTGCACGTGAACCCATGCGCCCAGCCAGTGCGTTGGTCCTTCTTCCCTTCCGCATTCATGCAAGGGCTGGTGTACAAGCCCAGCCAGATGCCACGATTCCCTTGTTTTGAGACCCAGCTAGCTTCCAGCTCCATACCACGTGAGCCCGCTTGCCACTTGTGCTGAACCAACCTCCCAGCAAGGAGCCTTTTTCCTAAATAATATAAAAAAAAATTATTTATATAAATAATAAAATTTTAATTATTTATGAAATAATATAAAAATAAAAAATATCATTTTGAATGGTATTTTCTCTCTACCACATCATCCATATTTTCCAACGTAGGCATCGTCCAAAAAAATAAAAAATAAAAAACTCCATTCAAAATGGTATTTTCTATTTTTTTCCAAAAAAATAGAAAAAAAATAAAAAAAATAAATTTTAAAATTTTAAATTAATAAATAAATTAAAATTTTAATTTTGAATGAAATTAAAAATATAAAAATTTAAATTTTTAATTCAAATAAAAAAGATAATTTTAGATGATTTTTTTCTTTACAAATTAATTTTTTAAAAAATATCTAAACAAAAATCTTAAAAATTTAAAAAATTAAAAATATCATAGAAAAAAAAAAGAGAAAGAAATATGAAAGAAATAAAAATTATAAATTTAAATTTAAAAAAATAAAATTTAAATTTAATTCAAAACATCATTTCAAATTCTTGCCAAAAATGTTCAAAAAAATAAAAAAATAAAAAGTATCATTAAAAAATCAAAAATTTTAAAAAATAAAAAAAATAAGAATTATAATTTGAAATTTAAAATAAATAAAATTTTTAAAATTAATTAAAATAAAAATATCATTTCAAATTACTTTTCCAAATTCAAATTAATTTATTTAAAAAATATTTCAAACAAATAAAAAATAGCCTAAAAAAATTTCATAAAAACAGAAAGAAATGAAAAAAATAGAAAAATTATATAATTATAAATTTAAATTAAAAAAATTAAATTTTTAATTTAAATTAAATTTTGATAAAAAAATAAATGCCATAAAAAAGTGAAAAAATGAGAAAAAATATGAAAAAAAAGAAATTTATAAATTAAACTTTAAAAAAATAAAATTTTAACTTTAATTCAAATAAAAAATATCATTTCAAATTACATTGTCATTTCAAATTATTTTTTAAAAAAATTATCTGAAGAAAAGAAAAAAAATGTGGTAAAAAAATAAAAAATACCCTAAAAAAGAAAAAAAGAAAAAATAGAATTGAAAAAAAATAAGAATTGTAATTCTAATTGAAAAACAAAATTTATAATTTTCAATTTTAAGAAATAAAAATTGTAATTATAATTGAAATAAAAAATATCATTTTAAATAACTAAAAAAATGGAAAAGAATGGAAAAAAATAAAATATATAATTTTAAATTTAGAAATAAATAAAAATTTTAATTTTGAATGAAATTTAAAATATAAAAATTTGAATTTTTAATTAAAATAAAAAAGATTATTTTAGATTATTTTTTTCTTTTCAAATTAATTTTTTTAAAAAAATCTAAACAAAAATCTTAAAAATTTAAAAAATTAAAAATATAATAGAAAAAAAAGGAGATAGAAATGCAAATAAATAAAAATTATAAATTTGAATTTAAAAAAATGAAAATTTTAATTAAAAATTATAAATTTAAAATTTAAAAAAATAAGAATTTTAACTTTAATTCAAATAAAAAATATCATTTCAAATTATTTTGTCTCTTTCAAATTATTTTTTGAAAAAAAAATCTGAAGAGAAAAAAAAATTGATGTAAAAAATTAAAAAATACCATAAAAAAAGAAAAAAGGAAAAAAATAGAATTGAAAAAAAATAGAATTGTAATTCTAATTCAAAAACAAAATTTATAATTTTGAATTTTAAGAAATAAAAATTTTAATTATAATTAAAATAAAAAAATATCAATTTAAATAATTTCAAATTATTTTCTCCTTTTAAAATTTTTTGTTAAAAAAAATATTTCAAAGAAAATCTTAAAAAATTAAAGAAATAAAATTACCATAAAAAAAAAGATGAGAAAGAAATGGTAAAAAAATATAAGGAATAATTTTGAATTTAAAAAAATTAATTTTAATTGAAATAAAAAATATCATTTCAAAAATAAAAATTACTATAAAGAAGTCAAGGGGTCGACTCATGGGGTCTACTCATAGGGTCGACTCACAGAGTGTGCCAGTCAAAAATTTTGCATGCCGTTCCGCCCTTTTAGCCATGAGTCGACTCATGAGGTCGACTCAAAAATATAAATCTATTTTTCTTACAAAATACACTTCCAAAAATGTTGAAATTACCTCCAATAATTACACATCTTTTGTTCTTGCTCTTGAGGCTTCCGAATCGGATCTGATAAAATTAGATTTTGCCCTGAAATACAATAAATCTTTTTTCAAGCCAAAATCATTAGTAATCTCCTCAAATGCTTTGTAATCATCAAAATCAATTCAATGAGCAACATTCGATATATTATTATTTAGTTATAATTTTTATAGTCCTTTTAGCATAACTTTTTCTCTCCTAATATTCTGAGACACATTCGAGTATGTGTATCCATATGCACAAAGCATAATATCCGATCACTTAAATTAAATAATATAAAATAAAATTAATATTTAATATTATTAAATAGAATAAAAATATCAAACGTACAAAAAATAGTATAATAAAAATATAAAAAATATTAAGTTCAAATATAACAAAGACTAAGTCCCACAAGGACGTCGCAGTGCCCGTGGTCGCTTGGACCTTCTCAGGAAGGTCCTCCCGGTTGCTCCTGCTGTGATGGCTCCTCCCCTATATCAGTGGAGGAGATCTGCTGATCATGTTGCTCAGAAATAACTGATGCTGTTGGATCATCTATGGACTTAGAGACCCGTTCAACCCTCTCATCTGGATACGCAGATAGACCTAAAAAAATATCATACTCATGTGGCCAACTGGCACCCGGTGATGTCATCTAGGGGATGTAGGAAGAAGAAGGCACTACCATCTGTGGATCAAAAGGCGGTGGCATCTGTGCAGCATTAATGATGATATCTACGAAATATGTGGTGATGGCATATGTAAAACATATGGTGATGGCGTATATCTCATATCTGGCCGGAGCTGCTCCATACCAAGGCGCACAGCTATATAGATCAACATCAATCGCCACCAATATTCGAAACTTGTTCTCTCTATCTCTCGCAGTATCTGAATCCGTTCGTCCTCATCAGTCGTAGATAAAGCACGACGAGCGTCCAACACAAGATCCGACATAGAATTAGTCTACAAAATAAAAATAAAACAGTCAGTATAGTGTAAAATATAAAAAAAATATAACACAAATAACATAAAGTAATTTTTGTAATCTTATCAAAAGATGCACAGTAGAACTCTCGCCCTCGTATCCAGAAACTGCATATCGAGACTGTCCAATAACTCGCACCGTAATACTAAAAAATCAAGTCATGTAGTCATCGATATATGAACGGCCTCTCAAAATAGGATCACCATGAACAATGTGATCTCGACGTGCATTCCAAATATCGATGTACTCTACATGTCTGATACGTCAGTCAATACGAGCTCTCCCTCGTCGATCAATATGATGAAGTCTCTGGCTGGTATCAAACTGCTCTAGGATGCCCTGAATCTGACCAAACTGCCGCAGGACACGATCGGAAAGATGCCACTCTACCACATCAAAATAAATAAGTGGCACCCTAGCAGTCCATATGTCGTGTCCAACTATACACATCTGCGGCAGTATAGTCAATATCTCATCTATATATGGCTCTCACAAAATTTGATAGAGTTAAAATAAAAATAATTAGTAAGCTAAAATTTTAATAGATTATGAATACTGTAAAATGATATTTATAAAAAATTTAAAATTTATCCGCCTATATGTATCAACTAATATATCCAACCAGCACCTATAAACCCATGCCACTCTCATCGATATGTGATGAACGTTGAATGCAACGTTCTATCTGTTTCACAATGTGTTAATGTTAAATAAATTTTATCGAATTTAAAATAGTAAATTTAAATAAAAAAAATAATATTTTGATATTTATATCCCAATGGTCCGTCTAGTCTGAATAGAACATCAGGATCCTACTGCTCTGATGGCATCTCGATCAACTGTCGTCGTAATGGACTGATAGTCGGCATACGCTTCCATACCCAAATCTGCAAATTTCAAAAATTAAATAGATAATATACCCAATATAAAATATAATTAAATATTAAAAATAAAAATTTTTAATTCACATACCTGTAATAATACAAGATAACCACCAATCTCGCTCTGATCAGTATAAGAATCCGACACATAGCTCTGTATAGGCAAGTAGTATTGCACTGCCCCAACTGAGTCGATGAGCGAAGTCTAAATCCTCTAATAATGGCAAAAATATCAACTTCATCTTATTCGATGAAGTATCGGATAACAGGACACCACCTAACAATCGCAGCACCTGACCCCTAACATACTGCTGCACCATCTCCTTTGGTGCATCATCCGCAATATAAAATATCGATAACGATCATCCAAACACTCAATCCTGAGTCGTGAATGATCGAAAAAATATACGTTGGGCTCAAACCCTAGCAATCGCAACCACAAAGCCTACCACTCTGGAATGGTAAGTGTGGGATCAACTCCGGTAACTGGATTGCCATCAACTGGTAGTCCAGTAAGAATGCTGACATCTGTAAAGTGATGGTCGCCTCACCAAATGGAAGATGAAATGTGTGTGTCTCTGGACGCCATCTCTCAAGCAAAGCAGTAATAAGACCAACGTCCATCTGTATACGACCAATCCGATATACTCCATAAAATTTCAGATATCGTAAATAATCTAACCTCTATGTGGGATGTCCTCTGTCCTCTAGAAGTCAGCATCGGATCGTCGTAGACGAAGGTGTCTGAGCTCCTGCAATAAAATATAATAATTAGATAATGTATATGATTTTTAAAATAAAAATTTAAATAGTAAATAAGATTGAATGCTTACGCCGCCATCTAAAATAGTCTGTGATTGATGGTGCTCCTACAATGTAAGAATATTGCTGTCTCGAGGATCGAAATACTACGGATCGTTAGCCATAATACGCTAATGAATCTAAAATAACGATATTATCACAGGTGTATTAAAAAATAAGACACAATATATTTTAAGAGAAATATATTTTAAACACAATATTGTCACACAATACAACTTAAACACAAAATTCAAATACAATCTCACAGAAATACATAAAACAATGACGAAAATAAGTCTTCGGAGCCTTTAATTTCTTCCACTGCTTGAAGTTGAAGTATGTTGAAGTATCCTAGGACAACAACGGCGGTCATGATCCTGTTCCCTACAAATGCCACAGTGGTTCTTACTTCTTATTTGCCTATCATCCATCTCATTTCGTAGTCTCATTGACTTTGATCTACCTTTCTGCTTGAGTCTCAAACGATGATGATCAGGAATATATTTGAACATATGTGTATGCATCCAATAATCTTCGTATGGTAATGGATTAAAATCACCGCTCCAAGCATTCATATATGCTGTAATTGTAGATGCATCATCCACAAAATCACTAAAATGTATAGTAATTTCTTGACACACAGCTAAAACATGTGAACATGGATATTTGTACATGCTCTACTTTCCACAAGAATAATTTCTTTCAGCTAAAGTAACAGTATGGAAATTTTCTCCACCTCGTAATCCTGTGCCTGCTCTCCTCGTAAGTACTTCATATATACCTCTTTGAAAGTTGAATGCTGTTACTCGGTGCTGGTTAGCTTTAACTTGATCTTCAGCAATCTTAATTACAACATGAAGAGTAAAAAGATTATTTGGATTCTCTCTACATATCTCAAGGCTTGGGCATGCCTCGTATTGAAGTATTTCACAAGATGATAAAATGTCATTTGAACACAAGCCGTAATTGGCACATTTCTAGCTCCTCGTAAAACACTGTTAAAAATCTCCGACAAATTTGTAGTTAAGACACCATAGCGCAGGCCATCATTATGTGCCAACGTCCACTTCTCCTTTTCTATCTCGGACAATCAGCTCCAAGCCTCTTCATTCACTGTTCTGATCCTACCCATGATAAAGTTGAACTTACGAACTTGATGAGCGCTTCCTGCTTGCCATACTACTCTTTTCAGCTGCACATTTTTGAAATGAGTGTTGAAATTACTGCAGATATGTCTTAAACAGTATCGGTAATAGGCACGTGGTGGACTCCATCCAATAGATTCATCTGCGATGGCATTTAATATACCTAGATGCCTGTCAGAAATTAAGCATATTCCATTTCTATCTTTAACGATATGTGTTCTGAGCTGGAAAAGAAACCAACTCCAACTTGCAGTCGTCTCTTCATCCACAATTGCATATGCTAATGAAAATTTTCTATTCTCTGCATCAATTCCTGTTGCAATTAACATCTTACCTTTAAACTTTCCATACAAGTGCGTGCCATCAATGCTGATTACAGGACGGCAGTGCGTAAAACCCTGGATAGATAGTTTGAAAGCCTAAAAAATATAATTTAAAACTCAAACATTGAAATTCACAGCTTGAAAAAAATTTCATGAAACAACTGTACTGAGATTTGCATGTTGAAGTGCAGCCATATAATAGGGTAATTTAGCATAAGATGGCTCCCATTCTCCATAAATATCAACCAATGCCTTCTGCTTTCCACATCATGCTTTCCTATATGATACTGTATATTGAAATTGATCATTAATGGCTGCTACAATAGCTTCAACTTTAACACCGAAATCTTTCTCAACAATATGTCAGACTAATGTGCTAATCATCCTTCCACTGACATGTTTGTGGTCTCGACTCAATCCCGTAAACAAACAAGTATGAGGATCCTTATATTTTGTGATTTGAAAATATCCATATTTTTTCAACAATGCAGCACGAAGCCTCCATTTTCTATGTTGAACATTATCTGATGATGCGCATCGTATGGACCATAATTTCAAATGCGACTGAACTACATTGTATGTCCGATGCTTTATAATGTGATAAAGATCAATAGCTCTCCTTACATAATCTTTACTCTCAAACATTAGACTTTTAGAAAATTCAGTCATCGAGGAGTCCCAAAACTGATTATCAGAGTTCAATCTTCGACCAGCACTAACACAACCACTATCATCTAAATTTATATCGTTAAAATATTATGGAGATTCGTGCAAACGAGTTGAGGTTCTTCCACATTAATATTAGCCTGAACATCTTCATCATCATTCTCATCTTCACCATCATCATCATTACTGCTACTGTCCTCATCCATCCAACAGTCTTCATCTCCACTTTCATCTGACTCAAGCCTAGACTATCAGAATTTATTCCACCGACTATCCAGTCATTGTTTTCTATATGAGTGTCGTCTACCGCACTTACCACTATTTCTAGCAAAGGAGAAGTCATCATAGCAGAAGACACAGGAGAAGTCACCATAGGACTCGAAATAATTGGACAACTAGGACCGACAGTAGTGGAATATTGTTCTGCAAAAATGGCCTCAACACTATCGGTTTGCACTATAGGAGTTACGAAAGGTGAGGAAGGCCCAACATTATTGTCCGCTTGAGTTAAAAGCCGACTATGGTATCCAAATCTTGGTACATCTTCCTTTTCAATATATAATTCTAAAAATCGATATTCTGAATATTTCAAAGGAAAGGTCAGCATTTCTTCGACATTTTCATCGTCATCAATTGGAACCAAGTTATATTTGCTCTGCATTAACTGTCTCGACAGATTAGAAGATTTCTATTTCAATTTTATTTCATATTTTTCTTTGTCTACAGGAATACTGCTATATAAATGATCCAATAATTCTTGACGTGATAATGATGAAGATACTCTAATCATCCGATATGCAGAGTGACTGTACTGTACATCAGTTTCATCATTTTGTATCATGCCATCATAATACAATAGTATATGAACTCGAGTACCGGCCATTTTTCAGAGAAACCTACGATAAAATCAAAATCAAAATATTTAATATTATTAATTATTTTATCATTTTAAAAGATTTACATGATACATGCATCATATCATCAATAAATAGGTACAAATAGATCCTATCCCATTCAGAAATTGTATTAATTCTATAGATTAATTACATTAATCAAACGATATGCAAAAAGGATCGAAAGAAATTTCGACAGCATTTTTTCTTAGTTCTTCCCACACGACTCAAAATGTGTGAGGAGAACTAAAGAAAAATACTGTCCGAAATTTCTCTCGAACCCTCTACATATCATTCGAATAATATAATTATTTATAAAATTAAATACAATTTTTAAACTGTCCAAACTGGATAATTAATTGACCAATGTATATATTTTACGATACCCATACAAAAATATATATTTAAATATATATTTTATATGGATATCGTAGAATATTCTACATTGGTCAATTGACGGGTCTACATTTTCATGAAATGCAATATATTTTAAAATTTTTAAAATATGATCGAATTGAATTTTAAAATACATCTGAATCTAATAAAATAAAAATAAAAATAAAATAAAAAATAATGAGATAAAAAAATAAAAAGATTGAAATAGACGGCCCACCGCGGGCCGTAGCGGAGCCGCCGTCGGGAGCCGTAGCAGAGCGATCGTCGGAGCCCGATGGGGCCCACCGCCATCACGGCCCATTGCGTGGGACCTGCCGTATCCCACCGCCGGGCTCGCCGCCGGAGAAGGGGAGGGTCGGGGCCCTCCACAGGGGACCGCCGTCGTGCCCCGATGGGGCCCGCCGCCCGACCCCGCGGGGCCCGCCGTTGGGGCCCGCTGCCGGAGAAGGGGAGGGTCGGGGCCCGCCACAGGGGCCACCGTCGGGCCCTGGCGGGGCCCGCCGCCCCCCGACGGGGCCCGCCGCCCGACCCCCACGATGTTGGAGCATGATCCCAGCTCCTCCCATGGACCTTTGGTGCAGCGGAACCAGCAACGAATAGATCTGGAGACTTCTGGACATGATCCAAGGCTCTTGATGAAATCAGCCTGGTTGCTGTCTTCTTCGTCAGCCTTTCGTTCCAGATGAAGAACGCCTTTGAAACCACCTCTAAAAAATCCAAGATCTGGTACCCAACCAGATCAGACATGGATCGAGGTCCTCCAATTTGTAGATCTCAAATCAGGGTATTCTAGATAAGGAAGAAGATAGATGGAGACAGACCTCGCAGATCTGTCCTGCTGCAGCCTTTTTGTAGATCTGTTGATGGAGATCTCACCCGCACCTCAAACGACCTCAGATTAACTCTAGATCTGAGAGAGACTTGTACCAACCTCTTCTCAAGAGATTTCAAATCCTGAACCTGATGTTTGGTGCCTTCAAGAGAGAGGAGAGAAGAAATGGCTGGCAGCTGCAAAAGGGGGAAGGGGCTAGCGCCTCCCCTTCTTCTCTTTCTTTTTATGGACTGGCGGCAAGAAACCCTAGGGTTTCTTACTCTTGGGGCATGGAGAATTGCTGAAGAGAGAGGGAGAAGAGAGAGAGAGACTTGGGAGAAAGAGTCTTGTATTTTCTTGGCTTCATCCAACCTATACACAGTGCATGATATATAAACACCGGGTCAAGTGACCCAAACCCAAAACTCCCTTGACCAACTCTATTGGAGATTAGGTTAACCCAAGCCCATGTACACCCATGACTCGACCTAATCTCACCTATCCTGGGCCCAGACCTGGCCCATAAAGAGTTTGTCCCTTGAGGCACACATAACCTAGACCTCAAATACCCGAAAGGCCCACAGCCTTTCAACCTAAGGCCCAACTAGCCCTAGAGCCTCCATGAAACCCTCATGAATGATGGACCTTGGCCTTAGCCTTGGTCCCCTGGGCCTTGGGCACACCACCTGGATCACAACAATCTCCACCTTGGTGTCCCAAGGCCTCAACCAGCTCCACTATGTCCTTGCGACTGTAGACCCATTTGCAGCCAATGAGCCTCTTCCCCTGTGGCAACTGCACCAATCGCCACGTCTGGTTCTGGTGGAGAGACTGCATCTCCTCGGACATTGCCTGGACCCACCGATCTCTGTCCTGGCTCTCAATAGCCTTCTGATACGTATATAGGTCTCCATTCGCTATCACCAGGACATATGACAGCGTCTCCTCGAAGCTATATCGATCCGGTTGCTTGATGGTCCTCTTGGGCTTGTGTAGGGCAACACTGATATCAGCCCTTGGTCCAGTTCACTCCTGCTGGACCTCTACACCTCGATCATCCATCCAAGTCCTCTCCACCTATGGAGACACCTTAGGTAGGTGCTCCACCTGAATGTCATGTCCTCCCGTAGTACCTGCAAGAGGCAAAATCAAAGAGGTAAGCTGTCCAGCAGCGCCCTGCTGGACCTCCTCCTACTCCTGCTGCTCCTCCATGTCTGCTCGCCTCCGTAGGACTGACTCCTCATCAAAAGTCACATCCTGACTAATGATGACCTTCTTTTCCAAGGGATCCCACAGCCTGTATCCCTTGACTCCTTGCGGATAGCCTAGAAACACCGTCTTGCGTGATCTGGCGTCTAGCTTGCTCTGCTCATCAGTTTCAATGTGCACATAGGCCGTGCACCCAAATACCCGTAGATGGCCCAGCCCAACTGTCCTCCCAGACCACACCTCCTCTGAAAGCCTGCCATCTAACCTGGTGTGAGGTGATCGATTGACCAAGTAACCTGCTGCGTCAACTGTGTCAACCCAGAACTCCTTTGGAAGCCCTGCCTGCAGCCTCATGCATCGTGCCTTTTCCAAAAGTGTTTTGTTCATCCTCTCGGCCACCCCATTCTGCTATGGAGTCCCCTAACTGAGAAGTGTCTCCTAATCCCACACTCCTCACAATAGTCCTGGAACTCCCTTCTGGTGTACTCCCCGTCATTTCTAACCTCAGACACTTCACACTCCTCCCTTGCTCCTTCTCCACCTCAGCTTTCCAGATCTTGAACTTGGTGAAGACCTCTGACTTCTCTCTCATGAAGTAAATTCAGAGCTTCCTTGAGAAATCATCAATCAGGGTCATGAAGTATCTGGCCCCATTCCTAGCTAAAATTGGGGCTGGTCCCCACACATCCGTGTGTACTAACTCCAGAAGGGCTGCACTGCGGGCTGTACTGATGTTGAACTGAACTCTCCTCTACTTTTCCATCTGGCAAGGCTCACAGATCTCCCCTGTAGCACCATCCTCCAGATCAGAGATGAGTCCTCTCCTGCTCAACTCCCTCAGCCCTCTGTCACCCATGTGGCCTAGGCGGTAGTGCCACATCCTGTAAGCCCCTGCTGGTCCTGTGCTGCAGCTGCTGCATCAGACTCTCCGATCACCATAGATCCCTCCATGCGATAGAGGTTATTGTCTATCCTCCTGCCTCTCATCACTACCATGGCTCCATTGGAGATGTTCAGTACTCCGCTTCTAGCCCTACTGCTGAAGCTGTATCCACTGCGCTCCAAATAGCCTAGTGACACCAGATTCTTTTTCAGCTTCGGGATGTGCTTTACATTTATCAATATCCTCACAATCCCATCAAACATCCTCACCCTGACTGTCCATATCCCAGCCACCTTGCAAGGATGATTGTCGCCTAGAGTCACTGATCCCTCATCTGTCTTGGTGTATGTCGCAAACCAAGACCTGTGTGGTGTGTAGTGATGTGAACACGCAGAGTCTAGTGTCCACTCCTCTGTGTAATGCCTGTGACCATCTGATACCACAAGTAGATCATCCTCCATCTACTGCCCAGCAACTGCACTCACTGATTCTGAGCCACTTCTTTCTCCCTTCTTGCTCTTCCATAGTGGACATTCTCGCTTGAAGTGCCCGAACTCGTTGCACTTGAAGCATTTCACCTCTTTCTTTCCCTTCCTGGACTTGGACCGCCCCCTGGACTTGCTTCTGCCTCGGCCTCTACCTGTCCTCTCCCCTACTGCCAAACCCTCCTGGCGAGCCCGATCTCTAGTCAACTTTTCCCTCTGCTCATTCGACCTCAGCACCGAGACCATATCCTCATACTCCAGAGTCTCTTTGCCGTAGAGCAGTGTAGTCACCAAAGAATCATATGATCCGGGCAGCGAACATAGAAGCAATAAAGACTTGTCCTCCTCATCCAGCTTCACCCCGATATTCACCAACTCCATGCACAACTAGTCGAACCTCTAAATGTGGCCAATCACATCAGATCCCTCCTGCATCCGAAGACTGTACAACCTCTTCTTCAGCATCAGCTTGTTGCACATATTCTTCCCCATGTACATGGTGTGCAACTTTGACCAAAGGCCCTTCGGGGTCTTTTCTTCCAGCACCGAATACAATGCCGCATCCGCCAAACATCCTCTGATCACCGAGCATGCTTTCTTCTCCAACGATGCCCACTGTCTATCTGTCATTCCCTCAGGCTTCTCATCCAAAACCTGATCCAGATCTGCTTGCACCAGAAGATCCTCCACCCGAATTTTCCACATGAAAAAATTCTCCTTGCCATCAAACTTCTCAAACTCGACCTTCATATTGCTGCCCATGACTGGATCCAAGCCAAACAAGCAATATAAAATCAAGAAGTGTAGAATATACCTTGATGGTACCTTGCTAAAAATTTTCAGCACTTGGGATCTTCAACTTCTCGCACTTGAAACCGCTTCCTCACCACCGTGGCTCTGATACCAACTATTGGAGCATGATCCTGGCTCCTCCCACAGACCTTTGGTGCAGCAGAACCAGCAACGAATAGATCTGGAGACTTCTGGACACGATCTAAGGCCCTTAATGAAATCAGCCTGGTTGCTGTCTTCTTCGTCAGTCTTTCATTCCAGATGAAGAACACCTTTGAAACCACCTCTAAAAAATTCAAGATCTGGTACCCAACCAGAGCAGACCTGGACCGAGGTCCTTCAATTTGTAGATCTTGAATCGGGGCATTCTAGATGGGGAAGAAGATAGATGGAGATAGACCTCGCAGATCTATCCTGCTGCAGCCTTTTTGTAGATCTGTTGATGGAGATCTCACCTGTGCCTCAAACGACCTCAGATCAACTCCAGATCTGAGAGAAACTTATACCAACCTATTCTCAAGAGATTCCAGATCCTGGACCTGATGTTTGGATGCCTGCAAGAGAGGGAAGAGAAGAAATGGCTGGCGGCTGCAAAGGGGGGAAGGGGCTAGCGCCTCCCCTTCTTCTCTTTCCTCTTATGGATTGGCGGCAAGAAACCTTAGGGTTTCTTGCTCCTAGGGCATGGAGAATTGCTGGAGAGAGAGGGAGAAGAGAGAGAGAGAGACTTGGGAGAAAGAGTCTTGTATTTTCTTGGCTTCATCCAACCTATACACAGTACATGTATATATAAACACTGGGTCAAATGACCCAAACCCAAAACTCCCTTGACCAACTCTATGGGAGATTAGGTTAACCCAAGCCCATGTACACCCATGACTCGACTTAATCTCACCTATCCTGGGCCCAAACTTGGCCCATAAAGAGTTGGTCCCTTGAGGCCCACATAACCTAGACCTCAAGTACCCGAAAGGCCCACAGCCTTTCAACCTAGGGCCCAACTAGCCCTAGAGCCTCCATGAAGCCCTCATGAATGATGGACCTTGGCCTTATCCTTGGTCCCCTGGGCCTTGGGCACACCACCTGGATCACAACATTCGGGGCCCGCCCGCGGTCGCATGGGCTGCCACCGTCGGGGCCCGCTGCCGCCGCCATCATCGGGCACTGCCGCCGGGCCGCATGGGCCGCCGCCGACCATCTGTCGCCGGCGGCCAAGGAAAAAGAGGGAGAGAGAGAGAGGGAGAGAGGAAGAGGGAGAGGAGGGGTCGGCCAAGGGAAGGGGACCGCCGGGGCCCGCCGCTGGCCGTCAGTCAGCCGGCGGCCAAGGAAAAGGGAGAGAGAGAGAGGAAGAGAGAGAGAGAGGAAGAGGGAGAGGAGGGGGCCCGCCGTCGGGGTGCGTGGTCGGCCGTTGGGGTGCGCAGCCCGCCGTCGGCCCTCTGACGCCGGCGGCCAAGGAAAAAGAGGGAAACATAGAGAGGAAGAGAGAGAGTGAGAGAGGAAGAGGGAAAGGAGGGGCCGGCCAAGAGAAGGGGACTGCCGGGGCCGCCGCGGGGGCCCACCACCAGGGAACGTGGGCCGTCGCCGGCCATCTGTCGCCGGCGGCCAAGGAAAAAGAGGGAGAGAGAGAGGAAGAGAGAGAGAGGAAGAGGGAGAGGAGGGGGCCGGGGCGCACGGCCCGCCGTCGGGGCGCGCGGCCTACCACCGGCCCTCTGACGTTGACGGCCAATGAAAAAGAGAGAGAGAGAGAGAGAAAGATGGAGAGAGAGGAGGCAGCTCACCACCGTCGAGAGCTCGCCGTCGTGCCGCCGTGCCACCGGAGAGACACCGGAGAAGAGGGAGAAGAGGGAGAAGGGAGAAGGGAGAAGGAGAGAAGAAGAGGGGGAAAGGAGAAAATGCCATTCCCTTTGGCGTTTTCTGTTTTTTTTTTCTCTTTTCATTTTTTTGGTTTTTTTAAATTTTTTTCTTAATTTTTTTAATTATTTTTTAATTATTTTTTAATAAATAAAATTAATTAAATAATGAGGATAGTAATTTGAATGATAATTTTTAATTTAAATTAAATTTAAATTTTCTTTTTAATTTATAATTATAATTTCTATTTTATTATCATTTTTTCCTCTTTTATTTACTTCTTTTATAATATTTTTTTTGAAATTCAATTTAAAATTTTTATAATTTAAAATTATAATTTTAGTTTTCTTCCATTTTTATCTTTTTGGCATTCTATTACGTATTTTTTTTCTTTATTTAAAATATTTTTTAAATAATTAAATTTAAATTAATTTAGTTATTTAAAATGATATTTTTTTATTTCAATTATAATTATAATTTTTATTTCTTAAAATTGAAAATTATAATTTTTTTTTCAATTAGAATTATAATTTTTATTTTTTTTCAATTCTATTTTTTTCTTTTTTTTCTTTTTTAGGGTATTTTTTATTTTTTTACAATATTTTATTCTTTTTTTAAGATAATTTTTTAAAAAAATTATTTGAAATGGACAACGTAATTTGAAATGATATTTTTTATTTGAATTAAAGTTAAAATTCTTATTTTTTAAAGTTTAATTTATAAATTTCTTTTTTTTTCACATTTGTTCCTCATTTTTTCACTTTTTTATGTCATTTATTTTTTTATCAAAATTTAATTCAAATTAAAAATTTAATTTTTTTATTCAAATTTATAATTATATAATTTTTCTATTTTTTTTCATTTCTTTCTGTTTTTATGATATTTTTTAGTCTATTTTTTTATTTATTTGGAATATTTTTTAAATAAATTAATTTGAATTTGGGAAAGTAATTTGAAATTATATTTTTATTTTAATGAGGTTTAAAAATTTTATTTCTTTTAAATTTCAAATTATAATTCTTATTTTTTTCTAATTTTTTTTAATTTTTTTATTTTTTAATGACACTTTTTATTTTTTTATTTTTTTGAACATTTTTGGCAAGAATTTGAAATGATATTTTTGAATTAAATTTAAAATTTTTATTTTTTTAAATTCAAATTTATAATTTTTATTTCTTTCATATTTCTTTTTTTTTCTATGATATTTTTAATTTTTTAAATTTTTAAGATTTTTGTTTAGATATTTTTTTAAAAAAATTAATTTGAAAAGAAAAAAAATCATCTAAAATTATCTTTTTTATTTGAATTAAAAATTTAAATTTTTATATTTTAAATTTTATTCAAAATTAAAATTTTAATTTATTTATTAAATTTAAAATTTTAAAATTTAATTTTTTCTCATTCTTTTCTGATTTTTTTTTTTTTGGAGGAAAAAAATAGAAAATGCCATTTTGAACGGTGTTTTCTATTTTTTTTTTTTTGGATGATGCCAATGTGAAAAAATATGGATGACGTGGCAGGGAAAAAATAATATTCAAAATGATATTTTTTTTATATTATTTTGATAAATAAGTTAGAATTTATATTATTTATGTAAATAATTTTTTTTTTATATTATTTACGAAAAGGACTCTCCCAGCAAGCCTATTTCATGCAATTAATGCACAGCACATGGTCCCCTCTACATTAAATACCCATTTTATTTTTGTCTTGTGTGAGCCATGCCAAATACCCGTCTCCCGTTTGACGCTGGATCCTTCTTCTTTCCTCCTTTTCATGCACCGCTGGTGTCCCCATGAGGTGGGTTCCGCCACATGCCACATTTCGTTGCATTTCGATTTCTCCCATAAAGCATATTGATTCTAAAATATATGACAAACTTGAGCTTGGACATAGATTTGATGTGTGATTAAATTTTTAATAATTTCTTTTAGTTCACTTGAGTTGAGATCTAGCCAATTTGGATTTTAATGGATTCAATCTACAATTTACTTAAAAAATAGATCAAAAATATCAAATTCTCCATAATAAAAAATTAAATAATATAATATTTAATATCTTTATTATTCTAATTCATGTGTTTATCAATTGGTTGCTCCATGAAAGAGCATGAGAGCCTTAAAGCTCTCTAAGTGGTTCATTGGGTCTATTGACTTATCGTAATTCTCCAATTGCAACATTTTAAACTTGACAGACAATGGCTCCTATATGATCTTGTCACTAAAAGGCAGGTTGATGTGGAAGTCGACTGATTCGAGCCGATCCATGGCTTGATGTTGTAATATCTCGATCCATTGATTTATCTCTTGAAACCTACGATCCACATCAGCATCACGAACCACATAGCTTTTTATGTGGCGGGATGGGGATCAACCTGGGGTAGATCCCTTTTTGGAGTAAGGGTTGGCGAGTGTCTCCTTTGCTCGGGATGTCCGGACTGGCTCGGTCATATCTGCCTATCCCAATTTAGACTTCATGATGGAGATTGAGAAGGTTGTTGTTGGGGTGCCTCCTGCGTCAGATTCAGTTGTTGCATGACGTCAACCACCGCAGTCAGCACCTATACTTGGGTGATCAAAATATTAAACTAGTTCTGGCTTACCCTTGCGGCGGATGGAGGGGGCTGTGAAGGTGCCTCTAGCCATTGAGTCGAAGTGTGACTCCCAATCGGATGTTTAGTCGACCAGTCTATCATGGTATTGGAATGTCTTGAGGATGTTCTTCATGGCATCATGGCAATAGATTGTGTACTCCTTCCTAAAAATAGGTTTGGCCTTTACTTTAGCACCAATCTATCACTGCTGATCCCGACTTACGCTAGATTAGCTAGAGTGAGGCAGCATTCGACTAAGATGATGGTGATCGGACTTGCAAAATAAATCTCTAACCAAAGTTGGCTCCAGTAGGAACCTTCGATGTTTAAGTTAGAAATTGGTAGAATAAATAAGAGGATCATATAAGAGAGTTGCGTACCTTGGCGGTCTCCTAATTATCTCTAT
Organism: Elaeis guineensis; assembly: GCF_000442705.2. NCBI lineage: Eukaryota > Viridiplantae > Streptophyta > Magnoliopsida > Arecales > Arecaceae > Elaeis > Elaeis guineensis. Next base: position 54,583,822 of record NC_025996.2, on the reverse strand, counting down.
TTATGGAAGAGAGAAGAATTGAAAGTTGTTCTGACTTCTTTGGATGTGCTATCCCGAGATATTTGATCTGATTTCTCGATATTGAGCAGTTATAGCTACCTTATCTAGCATGTAACTAGCTGCTTCCAATGGCGGCATGATTTGATGAGATTGTATGGAGATTTCTTGTCAACCTTTTTAAATATGATGATTGAAGTAGGGGTTGGAGGGACTGTGGCTCAACGGCTTGCCATGTGTATCATTGAAGATGAGGATTAGTGTTAGATGCTGATGTTGGAACCAATGTGGGGGTCGGAACTCAAAAATTTAGATCAGTATCTGATTCTCAAAGATCACTTTGATGATGAAAACGATGGTCGATGTGTATAGCAGTAATATGATGTGTATGGAGATGGGGTGGAGATGAGATCGATCGTCAATGTTAGAATCAATGAATCAATCATGAATTAATAGTTCAGAAATAAAAATATTGATGATGAAGTCAAAAATTTATGTACAGATTGAGTCGGCGTATGGAACTGTGGTCGATATATGGGTCGGTTATGATTAGAATCTATCCATACATTCGAGTCCGGATCAGATTTTCACCCGTAACCTGTGATATTTTTACGGAAGAAAAACACTGCCTTTATTGTTTTTGTCTCTTTCTTATTAATACGTGCTCCTTTCCGTACATCTTTAGTTAAAACTACGTTTTCGAGCCAGCTGTACAACCTCACGAGACACAAAAAGACAAAAAAATACTAACACGTGGCTTCTCCTTGTCAATGCACGTGCTAAAAAATGAAATTACCAAGTAATGGCAGGCCCCCCTAAACCAAATTGATTTGCGGCCCCCTCCCTGGCTCCTTTGCATGCTCCCAAAGGCTTTTTGAACAAATGTATCTTTCAGAAAACTACTCTCTCACAATTTTTTAGTATATTTTTAATAAAAAAAATTACCTTTAAAACTCTATGCACTTACCAATCAGAACCAATCAAAGTCTAACATAAATATTAATTTCACAAATAAATTTTTATTACAACAGATTTTTTATCATCTTTAAGTTTCAATAAATTTTGATTATTTAAAGTCTTACGTTGGAAAAAAAGATTTCAATCCATATAAATCATATTTTTTCTTGACTCATAACTGATATGGAACTAAATAAGTTCTTTCTACACCATAATATCTATAAAAACTGATAAAATATACAGTAATCAATAAAATATAAAAATTTTTATGAATTTATTATAGATTTGACGTGGTATCACAGTTGCAATGAATATTTTTTCCCGTTCCACGCTATAAATCGACCACATGCTTCCCTTTGTTATTGCAAGTGCTAGAACCAGAAATTCCCAATGGCAGGCCTCCCTCAACCAAATTTATCTTCCTGCTCCCTCTCCACCTGCCCTAGCTCCTTTGCATGCCCCTTCTATCCACAGAGGCCTCGGGTCGCTCTTTCCTTTAAGACATCTCACGTCCATCCCAGAATCTCATGCAAAGCAACAAGGGATGAACATGAGAAGCCCATGCCCACCACGGAGGCCATAGGATCTTCAGGCAAGCTCGACCGCCGTGATATGCTCATCGGCCTTGGTGGGCTCTACGGAGCTGCCGCCGGACTTGGAGTCAACCGCAAGGCCCTCGGACTCCCCATTGAAGCCCCGGACATTTCCAAATGTGGCCCCTCCGACCTCCCGTCCGGCGCAACAGCTACTGACTGCTGCCCACCAACCACCTCCAAAATCATCGACTTCAAGCTCCCGCCACGCTCCGACCCCCTTCGCATCCGCTCTGCCGCCCACGTAGTTGACTCAGAGTACTTGGCAAAGTATGCCAAGGCCGTGGAGCTCATGAAGGCCTTGCCGGCCGACGACCCACGTAACTTCACCCAACAGGCTAACGTCCACTGCGCCTACTGTGATGGCTTTTACGAGCAGATCGGCTTCCCTGACCTCAACCTCCAGATCCACAATTCCTGGCTCTTTTTCCCCTGGCACCGGTTCTTCCTCTACTTCCATGAGAAAATACTCGGCAAGCTCATTGGCGACGAGACCTTCGCGGTTCCCTTCTGGAATTGGGATGCACCCGCTGGCATGCAAATGCCTTCCATCTATACCGACCCTTCTTCGTCGCTATATCACAAGATTCGTGACGCCAAGCACCAGCCACCGTACCTCGTCGACTTCGACTTCGATGGCCAGGACCCATCCTTCACCCACGACCAGCAAATCGACTACAACTTAAAGATAATGTATCGCCAAGTGATCACTAATGGGAAGACAGCACAACTGTTCATGGGATCCCCCTACCGCGCCGGGGACCAGCCAGATCCTGGCTTAGGCTCGATCGAGGACGTGCCGCACAACATCGTCCATGTATGGACTGGTGATAGGAACCAGCCAAATGGAGAGGACATGGGCACTTTTTACTCAGCTGCCCGTGATCCCATCTTCTACGCCCACCACTCCAACATCGATCGCATGTGGTATGTGTGGAAGATGCTCGGTGGAAAGCACAAGGACTTCGAAGACAAGGACTGGCTCAATTGCTCCTTTCTCTTCTACGACGAGAACGCCGACCTAGTTCGAGTCAAAATTGAGGATTGTCTGGATACTCAGAGGCTCCGCTACACCTACCAAGATGTCGAGATCCCTTGGCTGAAAACTCGACCCACTCCCAAGGGTACTGCGGCGGCGAAGAAGGGGGCAAGATCACCACGAGCCGTCACAGAGGCGACGTTCCCGGTGACCTTGTACTCGTCAGTGAGTGCGACGGTGAGGCGGCCCAAGGTGTCGAGGAGCAGGAAGGAGAAAGAGGACGAGGAGGAGGTCCTGGTGGTCGAGGGGATCGAGTTCGACCCCGACATGTTCATCAAGTTCGACGTGTACATTAACACGCCGGAGGAAAAAGGGGTTGACCCTGGGTCAACTGAGTTTGCCGGGAGCTTCGTCAACGTGCCTCACAAAAACATTCGCAGCAAGAAGGAGAAGAAGGTGAGGACGGCGCTGCGACTGGGGATAACGGACTTGCTGGAGGACCTCAGGGCCGAGGCAGACGATAGTGTGCTCGTCACGCTGGTTCCGAGGCAGGGGAAGGGAAAGGTGACGGTGGGTGGGCTCCGGCTTGAGTTCTTGAAATGAAGATATAAGTCACCAAGTTGATAGGCTCTGGCTGCTGCTGTATTACTATTAGTAAATAAAAGCGGCAACCATGATTTTCCGGTCCAAAGGGGTAGAGTTATATTTGGATAATGCTGGTGGTGTCTGGGCGGTCGAGATTTTTGTTGTCAATGTCTCGGCGAAGAAAAAAAATATATATATATTTAAATAATTAATTAATTAATTAATTATTTTAATAGAATACTGATAGTTCTATTTTAGAGTCGTCACACTAAATTAGATTATTAATGACGACTAATCATTATCACTAACAGCTATTTTATTAGCGATGACGTTCTGTCGCTAATTGATAATCGAAAAAATTTTAATTATTAATTATTATTATTAATAATAAATTTTACAACAGTCGTTAATAAATAATATTAGTGACAGCATTAGCGATGGTATTAGTGACAATATTAACGACAGCCATATTCCATCGCTATTTATTTTTTTATTTTTAAATAAAATTTAAAAAATTTAAAAATAATTAGTGTCGACTTTTTTATCGCTAATGTTGTCGCTAATAATTATTACAGATGACTAACGCCATCGCTAATGCCGTCGATAATATTTAATTTATTTTTTTTTAAATTTATAATAATATTTTATTATTAGCGATGGTTAATCCATTGCTAAAATCATCGATAATAATTATTTTTTAAAAAAATTATAATAATATTTTTTAAACCCTATTTTAATTAATCACAATCAATTATGGTTCCTAGCATCTATTATAATTAAAATCTCAAGATTATATGACAATCATAAATAAAAAATTAATTATATTATATTAAAATATAAATTAAATAATTTTATACGTAGTATAAAAAAATATAATACATCAAAATAAAAAAAAATCAGTCCAAATCATCCTTGTCGTCCTCCTACTCCTCTCCAGCAGCTGGTGGATGAGAGCCGGATGTCCCAGCATTCTGAAACGAAGAAAAATAAAAGCTTATTAATAAGTTTCGATATGGAGGCATATCTTTCGATACACTCCTTCGATTCTTGAACAGATTATTCCTACACATTCCATTCGATGATATAAAACTATAGATACCCTCGATCATTAATTGGATGATTAGATTGAATTTTTAGCCCCTAGATCTCCTTCCCTGACTCAAATCTTAATATATGAAGCTTCTAAGTATGAAAACTTAAAACAAGTAAAAAAATTTATTAATAGAATTATCTGATGTGATGGCTGAGACAACGAGCTCAGCGGGTCGTGCAGCTGTGGATCTTGGAGAATCTCTACGATCGTATTGTGAATGACATCCTAAAAGCTGTAAGGTCGCTGATTCAGAAACCTCTGCACGACCTCCTCCACGTGTGCATCGCTCCAAGTCTTGGACGTCGAGATCTATGAGGATGCTAAAGAATATCGAGCTACTGGAGAATCAAAGTTGTGGCCGAATCCTTTTCCTAGGTATAGATTAAAAGTAGTCCACGGCCCATTGATATTTTAGTAAAAAAGATTGCTAATCTCATGGCATGCTGCTGGTGTAATTATCTTAAAATTATAATTAATCATGACATAATTAAGATAAGTATGTACTGTTAGTAACAAAATTATCAAACATACAGTCTTAAGTAAAAATAATAATAGATTCATATCAAATAAAAAAATTATAAGATTTTAGTAACCATGTAAAATAAATTTCAAATAATTATCTTTTATAAAAATTTTTTAACTTTGTATCATATCCAGGTTTAACTCCTTTATCTTTTCTCCAATCTTTTTTCTTTCCAATTGTAGAACCATTACCAAGATAAATAACATAAACTAGACAATTAGACATTATTCATAAGTAAAAGTTAGCAAATAAATTAAAATTTTAAGACAAATATTACCATGACTGCTTGCATCAACTAAAGGCTCAGATTGTGGTAGCTTTCAATCATAGCTTCATTACTAGATCTAATCATATCCAAATAATGGCTTTCAATTAGTATATCCTAGATAATTTGTTGCACAAAATGATAGCACTATCATATATAGTAGTGCTGCAGCAAGAAACATGACAAAATTTAACAAAAACTATAGAAACATATATCTTACTGTGATTTTTAGTAACAACTGATTAGGTGATAGCGTCATCATCATTTTGTCAATATGGATTAGTACAAACTTATTTGCATATATTTTAACCACAATGCTAATAAGACTGGAGAATGGAATTTGATTTGAGTACAGGTCCAAGCATCCAACAGAAAGGTATGAAATATAAGAACCAATCCTGCTAGATGGGTATAGTCAGAAATTTGAAACTTAATATGGTCAGATATTAGCTTGTGCTCCTACAGATACACAACAAAAAAATACTATTTCTCTAGTAATTAAAAGAAAGATATTATAAATTAACTTTTCGCAAAATGGAGAAGTGAATTTTATGACTAGCAAGAGCAAGCATAATTAGATCAGCATCCCACCAGAGATATAACACTTAAACTAAATTAGGAGATCAAGATATATTGCATTAAAAATTCTAAATCTAGAAGACATATAGTGTCTTAGATTCTCATACCAGGCCATATAAGCAATGATGCAAATTTGGGTTGTAACCGGAAAGGTTGCATTGAAGCCGTATAAATGCCATGATTTTGTATTTTCCTTCCCTAGGAATATTAGCATTGGACAGTATGATCTCCAAAATTCAACATATCAAAAACTAGCATAAATAAGAATAGTTTTTTACCAAATTTAGAAAGATAATATCTGAGAATGAATAGGGATACCTTAACTTTGTACCACGTTCATAAAAGCAGACCAACATATTATCATATACTGTTAGATAAGAATCATTTTTCTGCTGATATATTACAGATGCTAACTAATAATCTTACATAATATTTGATCTCTCTGATGAAGGATCGACATCGGTTGGCGGATCTAGGGATAGATCCGCTGTAGATCAAGAATAATATTAAAAAAGTTAGATATATATTAATCAAAAATATATAAATATATGGATGTCAGAATATGTATATTAGTCAAAAGATGGGTCTATCGTTATATGTAATGCAATATTTTTAAAAACAAACGACTGAGTAGGTAAAAAAGGAATAAAAAGTAGACCATCCAACAAAGTAAACAAAGGAAAGAGAAAAATAAGAAGGTTTAGTTCTGCCATTGAAAAATAAGGCATTACAAATTCCTTTACACCTTTAACCATGAGATTGCTGCAAGCAGTTGCTTGTGATGTAACAGGCCGTTCAAGCTTGCCCTGCAACAACAACAACAAGAATTGATTTGGATAAGATCCAATTAGGTTCAAGGAAATCGTGCTAGTACACGATTGAGCCTAACTTTCTCTTCGTGTAATCTTTTCTGTCTCTACTGAGCCAAATATGATTTGACTCATCCAGAGAACCTTAGGAAGATTTCTCTCAGTCTAAATGAAGCTTGTCCAGCTCAAAAAAGGCTTGTCTTAATTAATGAGCTGAATTTAAGACAAGCACCTACTAATTTCTGTCACTTGCCAATTTTATTTTAGGATATCTGTCAAAAGTTGACATATGGGTCTTAAACTGAAGAGGGCTCATTGGAGGATTTTTGTGGAGTGTCCATATGCCAAAATCCAATTGAATTGGATGCCATAATCAGATTATGACATGAGCCCAATTAGATTAAAGTGGGTGCCCCAAATAGATAAGAACCAAAGAGTCCTCATAAACATGGACTCTTTGGCGCCACCTCTATTTGTGCTTATCCAATGTTGGCGTCATCTTTTGGAGATAAGGTGGAATTCTTATCTAATATGATCATATGACATCACTCCACCAATCAAAATTTTTTCAAAATTTATTAGAATTTTTTGATTGGTTGAATGATGTGGCACTGCGCAGCATACAGGGTCTATATAAACCCTGCTGCGCCTAGGGTTTCATGGAAGAAATTATTTTATACACAAAATCTAATAGCTGCCACCTCCTTCCCTTTTCTTTACATCCTCCCTGCTCTCCTTCCACCCCTCTTCATGTCCAAAAAGTTGGACGTCCATCTGACAGAGATCCAAGGCGTGGTGATGCCTGGAACAGAAGGCTGCAGGACATCTTCGACAGGCTACTGCTCCAACTTCAGAAGGAGTTCTGAAGCACTTTCAAATCAGATAGAGATCTAATTTTTGAAGTGTAGATTCATGAGGAGAAGATATTTTAGATCCTACCTGAGTGGATATTAGTAGAGGTCAGACGCTTGCGTGGCTACATCAGAACCTCGGGCTGTACAGAGATCATCTACAGGGTAATCAGATTACCCTTGAGGTACTTCTTCTTTCATCATAGTTTTAGATTTAATTTTAAATTTTAAATATTAGATAATAAAATTAGATCTAGATAATTATATCTAAAATATATAGGATAAATTTTTTTTAAATTATTCCATCTCAGATTTGATGAAATCTGAAAGATCCTACGAGAAAAAGCGGTTTTCCTCCTTCAAGTGGTATCAGAGCCAAGTTGTTGGCTCTATTTCAGATCTATTTTAGATCTGATTTTAATTTTAATTTATCTAATATTAAAATATTTTAGATGTTACATTAGATATGATAGGATCTGAAATCAAAATATTTAAAATTAAATCTAAGAAGATCTAACATGCATGAGATGCATGACTAGACTAGGATTAGTTGAATCCATAAATAGTCTTAAGTTTTATATTTTAATGAGATTAAAATATAAATTAAATCTAATTTATTTTTTATTTTTTTAATATTATAAGTATTATAATTAGATCAAAAAATAAAAAATAAAATTTTAATTTTTTCATAAAATTGATCTGCAGTATGCCTAGACTAGTTGTAGAATTGTTCTAGTAACTTGTCTAGAATAGATTTAATTTTGAATAGTTCAATTTAAATCTTATTTTTTAGATATTACATGTGATGCATCAGATCTGAAAGCATGTTAATTAGATTAATTTTTGATATATGAGATGTATGCAAAGCATGTATTAGTTAGATCTTAAATTGTATATGTGATATGTTAATTTAGATCTAACTAGTTTTGTAGTTAAATTTATATTTCTGATTAAGGTATTTCTCATGGCCCTTCAGTCATAAAAATAAAGTAAGATTTTAAGACCCTCTCTTCTCATTCAGTGGGGTGTTCATATGACGTGTAGGAGTGCCACGCGTTCATCCTTAATCAGAAATCAAAACTTACTTTTCTGCAAAACTCTAGATCCTGAAACCCTAGGATTTATTTTACATGTTTTGTTTATGAACCTAAAATTAATTAATGAATCAAGCTTATGAAATTAAGTTAGATCTAAAATTGAGAATTTCAGATCTAAAAAAATTTTATAAATTTGGGTTCGGGCTTGGGTAGCTCAATTAGGTCTAGCAGTTGATCAAACTGAATCAAGAGTTGGTTAGGTAGGATCATGAAAGCTAATAATTGACCAGCCTAATAGGATTAAGTCTGGGTCAAGATCGAATCATATTTAGATATGACTCGATCAAGTTAAGACCTAATTTGGCTCAACGGTTAGATACTGGATTGTAGGCCAACCTAATTAGTTCTGGTTCGATAATTTGGTGTCTAAGATAAGTTGGACAAATGCGACCGACTGATTTTTAATTGAGATCTACTCAACTCGAATATGTTCTTGTCGAGTTAATGACATATCCCTCCCACCGGTCTCACTTACCTGGCCATATGTGTCGACTCAGTTCTAATTAGAGATGGCTAACAATTCGAGCTAACCCATGCTACTAGGTTAGTCATAATTGTTATGACTAAGTCAAATCATGTTTAATGAGACCTAAATAAATCTTCTTAAGAAAATATTAAGTCTAGATCTTCCACCATTGTGGATGTGCGGGCCCTTCTCGGGGTTGATTGTTCTCGATTAGTTACAGTAGCTCAGTTGCACTGGAAAGATGCAACCATGTCCATTAGGCATTGGATGCTACAGATTAGAGGATGGGTTGGGCTCAATTTTCAGATACGGTGAGGGTCCCAATCAGAAATCTAGTTCGTGCAAATGGTGGGTTTGACTTAACTAAGGATTGGAGCAATATCTCGGACATGATGAGCTTCATGAATTAGAGATCAAGTTTTGGGTGCACCATGATTAGAGAATCATTGGACAAGAGTTGTCTACTCATCGTTGATCTATCACCAATAACTGTTAGGTGAGGTGATGAGCCAGTCGGTGAGACCGCACCACCCACTAAAAATCATTGATCACGGAGATTTTCACATCTCTACCAAGGGAGTGTAGGGATCTGAGAAAATAGTGAGAGCCTAATTTGTTTAAAAATGAAAACTCTAAATAAATTGATTGAGTCTGATTACAAAATCTAACTAGAAACTTTTGACTCTCTACAGAAAATATGTCTGCCTCAAACCCCCTGACCAAAATTCTAGACACCCATACTGACTGGATCCAATTTCAAGGACTGGTTGAGGAACTACAGAATTATTCTGGATTTCGAAAAATTGACTCATATCTTGGACCAGGACCCACCTGCCATGCCAGCACGTACGACTGCTGAACAGAGAGCATTTCTGAAAAAGTAGATGGTTGATGATAACAAAGCAAGGTACTATATGTTGGGTGCAATGTCTGATGACTTACAGCGCCAACATGAGAACATTTTGACTACCCGCCAAATGTTGGCTCACCTACAAGAGTTGTTTGGTGAACAGAGTCGCACGATCAAGTATCAAGTCTGTTAAAGACTTTTTAAGGCCAAGATGCGTGATGGGAGTCAGTCTAAGATCATTGTTTGACAATGATCAAAGATCTTAAGGAGCTTGAGAAGCTCGATATCATCTTAGACAAAGATTTTTAGATTGATGTGATCCTTTAGTCTTTGTCCGATGCATATGGTCAGTTCATCATGAACTTTTATCTGCATAAGATGCAGTGTACCTTGGCCTAATTAATGAACATGCTGGTTATGGCTGAGCTTTCTATGAAGGGTTCAAAAGGCTCAGTTCTTACTGTGGAGCAGACTTCTTCCAAGAGAAAGTCTTTTGGAAAGAAAAAAAAGTCTGCGAAAAAGTAGAGGTGGATGGCAAGAAGAAGAAGACAGAACCGAAAAAGAAGGCTGCTGATAAGGAAAAATATTTTCACTGTCAATCAGACGGCCATTGGAAGCAGAACTGTCCTCAGTACCTGGCCACCCTGAAGAACAAGAAGGATGGTCCTTCTGGAGGTATGCTCATTTTAGAGTCTAATCTTATGGTTTCTTCTGCATCCAGTTGGGTGCTTGACTCTGGTTTTAGTGCTCATTTGTGCACTTCTATGCAGGGTCTTGAGGAGAGCAGGAGGCTGAGGGATGGAGAGATGATCCTATGCATCGGGAACGGAGCAAGAGTTACTGCTGTGGTCGTGGAAACCTATCCTCTGTGATTACCGTTAGGATTAGATTTAGTTTTAAGAGACTATTATTATGTGCCTGCAGCAAGCAGGAATTTGATTTCTGTTTCATGTTTAGCACAAGAGGGCTATGTGATTAGCTTTCATAAGGACTATTATAATATCTTTTATGAAAATAATAAAGTTGCAGATGGTTTTCTTATTAACGATCTCTATCAGCTACATATTGATGTATCTGTATTTAATATTGAGCAAAATGTGAATGCCATAGTAATTAAAAGGCCTAGAGATAGTCTAAATGATAAGTATCTGTGGCACCTAAGGCTAGGTCATATAGCGGAAGACAGGATTAACAAATTGGAGAAATCTGAGCTATTGAGTCCGTTGACTTCCGAGTCATATCCAGTTTGTGAATCATGCCTTCAAGGCAAAATGACCAAGCTTCCTTTTATGGGAGATGGAGAAAGGGCCACAGACCTACTTGCCCTAGTACATACGGATGTGTGCGGCTCATTTGATGTGCCAGCTAGAGGCAACTATATCTACTTCATTACCTTTACTGATGATATATCTAGATACGGATATGTGTTTCTAATGAAACACAAGTCTGAAGCTTTTGAAAGGTTTAAAGAATTCAGACATGAGGTAGAAAAACAAACAGGAAAGTCCATTAAGGTTCTTCGATCAGATCGAGGAGGTGAATACCTTAGTCGAGAGTTTCTAGACTATCTTAAAAATAATGGCATAGTCTCTCAATGGACTCCATCTGGAATGCCTCAACTCAACAGGATTTCAGAATGGAGAAATTGGACCCTATTAGATATAGTCCGTTCCATGATGAGCTTTACGGACCTCCCCAAATTTTTTTGAGGACATTGTCTCATGACAGCAATTTATGTATTGAATAGGATTTCCTCTAAAATCATTCCTACCACACCGTATGAGATATGGCATGGTAAGAAGCCAAGTCTGAATCATCTCAGAATTTGGGGTTGTCCGGCTCATGTGAAGAGACAGCAAGCAGACAAGTTAGAGTTCAGATCTTTTAGAGCTTGATTCAAAGGATATCCTAAAGAGTCATTAGGATACTATTTCTATATTCTAGAAGACCACAATGTGATTGTGAGTCAAAATACTATTTTTCATGAAAAATAGTTTATTCAAGATGGTGGCATCGAAAAAATAATTAAGCTCAAGGAGAATGTCTCCCAAGAGCAACGAGCTAAAGAACCTGAGGAACCTAATCAATCAGAACCAGTCCCAATACAACTTCTTCCACCTCGTAGATCGACTAGAGTTTTTCGTCCTCCTGAAAGGTACTTAGGTACCATACAAGAGGAAGTAGAGAAAATGTTCCTCACGGGAAATGGGACTCATGGTGATGACCCCAAGATCTATGACGAGACGATATTAGATATTGACTCCGAGAAACGGTTAGAGGCAATGAGATCAGAAATTGACTCGATGCACTCAAACCAAGTCTGGACCTTGGTAGATCCACCTGAAGGTATTGTACCTATTAGGTGTAAATGGATCTTCAAGAGAAAGATAGGTGCAGATGGGAATGTGGAGACATTCAAGGCTAGGCTCGTAGTGAAAGGTTATAGTCAGCGCAAAGGCATTGACTATTAGGATACCTTTTCGCCCGTAGCCATGTTAAAATCCATCTGTACATTGCTTGGTGTTGCAGCCTATTTCGATTATGAAATATGACAGATAGACGTGAAAATGGCGTTCTTAAATGGACATCTTGAGGAAGATATCTATATAAAACAGTCACTTGGTTTCACATCCAGTGATGATGATCACAAGATCTGCAAGCTGCAAAGGTCCATTTATGGACTTAAGCAAGCATCTTGGAGTTGGAATACTCGTTTCAATGATGTGATCAAAATGTTTGGTTTCATCAAGAATGAGGAGCAACCATGTGTGTTCAAAAAGGTTAGTAGGAGCGCAGTTGTCTTTCTCGTATTGTATGTAGATGACATGCTCCTAATTGAGAATGACATTCTCATATTGACCTCAGTCAAAGTATGGTTGTCTAAGGAGTTCTCTATGAAAGATCTAGGAGAGGCATCCTTTATACTGGGTATTAAGGTCTATAGAGATAGACCAAATAGGATGCTCGGACTTTCACAGAAGATGTACATAGAGGAGGTGCTAAAAAGGTTTAGCATGGAAAACTCCAAAAGAGGTTTATTACCTTTTAGATATGGTATTCATCTCTTCAAAAAGATGTGCCCTAGCACACCTGAGGAGATTGAATGCATGAGCAAGATCCCTTATGCTTCGGCAATAGGGAGCCTCATGTATGCCATGTAATGTACATGACCTGATATAGTCCATGCTGTGAGTGTCACAAGCAGATATCAGTCAATTCCAGGCGAAGAGCACTGGACTTCTGTGAAATGTATCCTTAAGTACTTGAGAAGGACTAAGGATATATTTCTAGCCTTTAGAAATGGAGAACTCCAGATTCAGGGATATACAGACTCAGACTTTATGTCTGATATAGATGATCGAAAGTCGATATCTGGGAGTCTGTTCATTTACAATGGTGGTGTAGTTAGCCTGGAAGAGTTTCAAGCAGATGGTGATTGCTGATTCCATCATGGAGGCAGAATATATTGCTGCATCAGAAGCTGCGATGGAGGCATTCTGGTACAAAAAGTTTTCCGCAGAGCTTGGAGTGATTTCATCGGATACCATACCTCTTTACTACGACAATAATGGCGCCATAGCCCTAGCTAAGGAGCCAAGGTCTCACCAGAAGTCCAAGTACATCGAGCGATGATTCCATCTGATCCGTGATTATCTCGAAAAGATTATGTTGAGGTCAAGAGAGTCGACTCCAAAGACAATGTGTCAGACCCACTGACAAAGCTATTGGGCCAGTAGAAGATCGAAACCCACCTTGAGAAGATGGGACTTAGATATGTAGCCAATTAGCATTAGGTCAAGTGGGAGTTTGTTAGATGTATGCCCTAGATGCCAGATCGGCTGACACATTCCTGTACAGATCTAAGGGTAAATTTATAATTTTGACTATAAATGAATAAAAGATTATTCTTCTATCATATTGTGTATATTGTGTCTGTGATACATCCTTTGAGTTAGTGAAAATATAAATTCATATTTTCAAGAGTTGAAAATTTAAGGCATGAATTTACATAACTAACTCATAAATAGCTCCTGACCATAGGATCATCACGAGGATGGTGATCGATCCGGAAGGTCGGTGTACGATCATTTTCTTAGGATAGATATGTCTTGAATCTATGATGTGAAGATATCAGAGTGAGAGTACAGGTATTCGTTGAAAATGAGAGTACTGAGCATGACCACTTCGAGCAGTCATAAGGAAGTCTACCTTCTCATCGATGACTAGCTCAATGCTACAGTTGTGTGTCTAGTTCTTTGACCTGAGGTGCATCGACAGTTCATCTTGAGTGTGTTATAGTTTGACTACACTATAACTCGATCTCCTAGCCATTCGAAACCCTGAGGTGTATGTTGGCTGTAGCATATTCATTGTAGGAACTAGGTCGCACCAAGATGGGATCTATCAACCTTGGTAGATGAGAGGAGTAGTCCTATGATAATTGAAAGATCGAGTCCTTAAGACCATGGCCATGGCAGAGTAAAATAATGAAAAAGAGTTTTCCATTAAGGTTTTGCATCAGACTCGGATCGATCGATTAACTCATATGACTGATGTTAGATTTGATGAGTTCACCTTAACCCTAATTCAGTCAGAACTCATGATAGAGGAACTCAATCACATAGGTAACTGCACCGAGAGGTTCATCTTCAGTTCTGATGGGTTGCCACCATATACTGCTAGGTGTCACTGATAGATTTTGGGAGCAATTAGAATGATATTGTTGATTGATCATTCTAATTGTCTGAATCAGAAGAGTTCTGATCCATCGAAAGGAGTTTCGATGATGTCGATGATGAGATCACGACATGTCTCATTACCATATGAAATTGAACCTAACTAGATCACACAAATATAGGTTAGGGTTTGGATGTCATCAATTGGGCTAACTCAATTGATTTGGATTAGATCCAATTAGGTTCAAGAAAATCATGCTAGCACATGATTGAGCCTAACTTTCTCCTCGTGTAATCTTTTCTGTCTCTACTGAGCCAAATATGATTTGACTCATCTAGAGAACCTTGAGAAGATTTTTCTCAATCTAAATGAAGCTTGTTCAATTTAGAAAAGGCTTGTCTTGATTCATGAGATGAATTTAAGACAACACCTGCTAATTTCTAGCACCTGCCAATTTTATTTTAGGACATCTGTCAAAAGTTGACATATGGGTCTTAAAATGAAGAGGGCTCATTGGAGGATTTTTGTGGAGTGTCCACATGCCAAAACCCAATTGAATTGGGTGCCATAATCAGATTATGGCATGAGCCCAATTGGATTAAAGTGGGCACCCCAAATGGATAAGAACCAAAGAGTCCTGATAAACATGGACTCTTTGGCGCCACCTTGATTGAGCTTATCCAATGTTGGCACCAACTTAGGAGAGAGGGTGGGGTTCTTATCTGATGTGATCAAATGACATCACTCCATCAATCAATTTTTTTCAAAATTTATTCAAATTTTTTGATTGGTTGAATGATGTGGCACTACGCAGCATACAGGGTCTATATAAACCCTGCTGTGCCTAGGGATTCATGGAAGAAATTATTTTATATACAAAACCCAATAGCTGACACCCCCTCCCCTCTTCTCTATATCCTCCCTACTCTACTTCCTCCCCTCTTCACGTCCAAAGAGTTGGACATCCATCTGGCAAAGATCCAAGGCGTGGTGACGCCTGGAACAGAAGGCTACAGGACATCTTCGACAGGCTGCTGCTCCAACTTCAGAAGGAGTTCTAAAGTACTTTCAAATCAGATAAAGATCTGATTTTTGGAGCATAGATTCACGAGGAGAAGACATTCTAGATCCTACCTGAGTGGATACCGGTAGATGTCAGGCGCTTGCGTGGCTACATCAGAATCTCGGGCTGTGCAGAGATCATCTACAGGGTAATCAGATTATCCTTGAGGTACTTCTTCTTTCATCATAGATTTAGATTTAATTTTAAATTTTAAATATTAGATAATAAAATTAGATCTAAAAAATTAGATCTGAAATATGTAGGATAATTTTTTTTAAATTATTTCACCCCAGATTTGATGAAATCTGAAAGATCCTATGAGGAAAAGCGATTTTCCTCCTTCACTTCATTCTTATTGTGTAAAGTGTATTTAAAGCTTTATTTGCTCATTAAAGGAGCTATATCTGTATTTCTGTGTGATTAACTGTTATACTCTATTTTGAGTTGATATTTTATTTTGGAAGGATTCCAAAATATAGAAAGATTGATCTGAATCTTGAATCGGATTGTATTGGATTGGTTTGTATCCAAAAAATAAGTGTTCTAGCTTGGAATAGCTAGAGTCAGAGGTTTCGACGTTGTATTCAGGTTGAATACGATTTAGTGGATTTGAATTCCCAAGTAGGAGCTTGGAGAGTGGATGTAGGTGCAAGATTAGCACCGAACCACTATAAATCTTTTTGTTTGTATTGTGCTTACTTGCTCTCCTTTTAAATTTTCTTATCTTCTTGTATTCTTGCATCCAACTTCTATACCTTACATAAATTTTACTCTCCATATTTATCCTGCTCATTATTAAATAATCCTCATAGTTGTAAGTTAATTTTTAAATTTTTAAAAACCCAATTCACCCTCCCCTTTTGGATTGCATAGCTGGGCAACATGAGTCTTGTCCAATCTTCCACACCACCAACTCCTCATAAAGCTTCATCTTTTGATTTGAAAGAGTCCAGGAGATCCGAAGAAAGGAGCTTGGATCAATCATCCAGAGCCTTCGACGTGAGCTAGCACTTCCAGGAAGAAAGATCCGATCAGAGCTTCGAGTGGACGATCTGTAGAGACTAGATGACCTGTGTGGCTGCTCAACATCAGTGAGAGCTTTATACCATACTTACCAGTAGCAGAGATCATCAATCCATAAAAAGGTGCTGAGTTTTAAACTCTACCGACATAATTTAAAAGTTAGATCTGATTTAGGGCATCGATGTGATCGATGCAGTTTTCTAATTTATATCAAATTTTATATGTAAATTTTTTATATCATAGATCTTTAATGATAGTTTAGATCTGATCTAAGATATATTTAGAAGATTAAAATATTTAATTTTTATTATTCTGCTGTAAAATTTTAAAAATACATGCTTTAAGCTATCTATTTTCTTTCATATGGTATCAGAGAAAGGTTTCTTATGATATAATTTTTTTGCGTATAATCTAATTTTAATATTTAGATTAGATCTAAATTATTAATTTTGAATCTGAGTAGTATAGTAATCTGATTGGATAGATCCTCATAGCCATCCGATCATAGGAGAAATTCGGATTTCACTATCCTATTTATCCATTCGATCGGATCTCCTATGACGTGTAGGGGTGCTGCATGATCTTTTTCATGATGATGAATAATAAAAAAAATTTTAAAATTTTATTTTAGATCTAAAATTAAAGTCTTGATCATTAAATGATTGATTGTAAAAGTATTTTACAAAATTAAAAATTATTTTCAAACACCGAACCCGAACCCATATCAGCCCAAAACTTAATTAAGAATTAACAATCTAGATTTGAGAATCAAAGATCTAAGGCATTAATTTCATAACTCATGGGTTAATGAGTTAGCTCGAGTCAAGTTCATTTAACTGGATTAGACCTAGGATTAGAAATCATTGATAATGGACCATGTTAGTAATTGATCAAATCTAATTAAAAGTTAATTCTGATTGGGTCAATTTCTTCTCTTGATCAATTTCAATAGATGTAGTTGGTCAAGTCTATGTCTTTGATTAGACTAATATGGACTTTGATTGTAGCTCCATAATCGAATCCAAGTCTATAAGTTGATCCAATTAAAAATGACTAACCAGTTGGTGTTTAAGATAAGTATAGCAGTTTTGATCGGTGGTCACTAATTGGGAGCTACTCGTATAGACTGAGTCTATGCCGAGTTAATGGCATATCTTTTCCATCGATCTCACTTACCTTGCCAACATGGTGAATCATATTTTGATTAGATCACTTAATGATTGAAGTTGCCCATGCTAACTAAGAAATCAGGGTGATTGATTTAGGTGCCCCTAGTTCAACTTGTCTTGAGTCTTCTTCATGACTTGGTGAAGTTAGTCGGAGGATTTATAACTGGTTGGCTGGACTAGCTTTTATTTAATCTTCTTTAATCTGACTTGATGAAGTCAGTGGGAGGATTAAGATTAACTGATCAAGTCTTTTTTTATCTCTCAATTCAACTAATTAAATCTTCTACAATTGTTAGGTTCCTAAAAATAAAATAGTTATGGTGATAACTAGATTATAGCCTCTCATTAAGTTGGATGATAATGAGTCCAATGGTTTAGATGATCATTGGAGGTGCCACATGCCTGGTGCTCATCTGATTGTCAGAATTATCATTCATAATATATTATTTTAGTTGTGTCCTTCTGATGATGGTCAGATTGGTCGAGCCACACTCAAGCTTGGTCATTCGTTTGTTAGATACACTAAATTTTGGTATATTAATGGTTAGATCTAACCAGAACTTTCAGTAGAGGCACCACATGCCTGCTGAAGAGGTATCTGAGGTAAAATTGAATACTAAAATTTATTTGATAAAATAATTGATTAAGAACCTACCCATGGATACACAAAGATTGGTCGAGCCACACACAGGCCCATGTGTAGTCCATGTGGATTCTAGTACCACTAAAAAATTAGTGTAATTTCTCAAATTGAAGGTAGAGGCTATCAATTCGAATAAAATAGTGAAAAAATATTTAGACTAAAATTTATATCTTTAAGCTTAATCAATTCATATACTAATTAGGTTCTGATTTTTTTTTGTATTTATGGCCATCACCTTGTCGCTATGATCACTATTAGATAATGATAAATTGATGGGATCAAATTTCAATAGCTGGTATCGAAAGCTCAAAATTATCCTGGAGCACGAACGGATCTTATATGTATTAACTGATCTGGCACCTGAGGAGCCAGCTCCAAATGCACGTAGCTCGATTAGAGATACTTATCAGAAGTGGCTCAATGATCGGACTATGGTTCGTTGTATTATGTTGGCGACAATGAATGATGAGTTTAGCCAATGTTTTGAGAATGCTCAGCCATAGGACATATTGTAAATGTTGAACGAGTCTTTTGGCACACCCGACGATATTGAGAGGCATAAAATTAGTTGTGCCATCTTCAACGATCGAATAAGGGAAGGAGCATCAGTCACTGATCATTTATTGTACATGATCGAGATGCTTGAGTACCTAAGCAAGCTCGACTTTCTCCTGCATGAGCAGTTAGGAAAAGATACTATTCTGAACTCTCTGCCCAAATCCTATCTTCCTTTCTTTACTCATTTTTGAATGACATAGCCTGCAGTTAACTACCACGATTTGTTGGGGTTGCTGTAAAACTTTGAGAAGGATCATCAGCTCTAAAAGGAGTCGGTGAATATTGTGGGAGGGTCTTCTTCTGGACGTCGACCCTTTAAGAAAGGATAGAAGAATAAGAAGATCAAGAAAAGGATGTAAAGTGCTGGGGCACCCAAGCCCAGTTAGACTAAGAAATCCAAGTTCGACCAGAGTCAGGCGGAATGCTTCTACTGCAAGAAGCAGGGACACTGAAAAAAGAATTATCCTCAATACATTGCCTCTTTGGATCTGAATAGGCTAAGAAAGAAGCAAGTTATTGCTAGACAAGGTAATTATATGATAACACCTTGTAATTTTTCAATTTGTGATTCTACTATCTGAATATTAGCTACCAAAAGCTCTTTTAATATTTGTAATTCATTACAGGGTCTGCAGATCAGTAGGAGATTTGAAGAAGGTGAGAGATTCCTTAATGTTGGAGATAAAGGACCAGTTTCAGTTCTAGCGTTAGGAAATTAAACTTGTATTCAAATCTAATGTAATTGTTTTAAGTGAATATCACTTTTGTCCTTCTTTTTTATTGAATATTATTTCTGTAGGCCTTTTGGTCATGTACGATTATGAAATTTTAATAAAAGAAAATAATTTTAATATCACTATAATTGGTGTTAATGTGATGATTGGACAGCTGAATAATGGTATTTACATATTATCACAATCTGTTAGTATAATGTATACGTCCAACAAACATCCTAGAATTAATGATATCTTCGATATCTACCTTTGGTATTGTAGGTTAGGTCATATTAACAAGAATAGAATAAATAGGTTGACACAAGAGGAAATCTTCGAAGTCAGTGATTGTGAATCACTCCTAACCTGTGAGTCCTGTCTTCTTGAAAAAATGATCAAATCATCTTTTACTGAAAAAGATGAGCGAGCCAGTGAAGTTCTAGGTCTAATACATACTGATATATGTGGACCAATGAACACTAATACCAGAGGTGGATATTATTATCTTATTATATTTACAGATGACCTATCGAGGTATGGGTATGTCTACTTAATGACACATAAGTCAAAATTATTTAAAATATTCAAATGATTCCATAATGAAGTAGAGAAACAAACTGGAAAGAGTATTAAAATTCTTCGATTCGATCGAGAAGGAGAATACCTTTTCAGTGAGTTTCTGACATACTTAGAAGAGAATGGGATTCTCTCACAATGGACCTCTCCTGAAACACCATAGTGTAATGGTGTATCAAAAAGGAGGAATCGAATCCTGTTAGACATGATTCGATTCATGATGGGCTTTGCAAGTCTGTCGATTTTTTTTTGAGGATACGCACTCGAGTTGGCTTGTTATATTTTAAATAAAGTTTTGAGTAAGTCTATAAGTAAAACATCACATGAGTGTGGACAGGACGTAAGCCAGCACTCTCTCACCTTAGGGTTTGGAGATATCCGACTTATGTCAAATATTTGAAAACTGACAAGCTTAGACCTAAGTCTGATAAATATCTATTTATAGGATATCCAAAAGAGACCAAGGGATATTATTTCTACCTTGTTGATGAACAAAAGGTCTTCATCAGCAATAGGACAGTCTTTTTATAAAAGGAGTTTCTTGGTGAAGGAACTAATGCCTCAAAGATTAAACTTGATGAAGTTTGATCGATAGAAGAACCAACACAATCTAGCAAATTCATAGAGTCGGACTTGATTAGATCAAATTCGAAACCTATTGTAGAAATATCTTTAAAGAGATCCGATAGAGTACCACATCAATCAGATAGATACTATGATTTCTTAGTCTGGGATGGAGATTGAGTTGAACTCGATGAGAACAATGAGGATCTGATCACCTATATGGATGCGATATAGAAGTCTGACTCCAATAAGTGGCTGGAATCCATGAAATCTGAAATATAGTCCATAAAAATCAATAATATATGGATATTAGTTGATCCACCTGAAGGGATAAAATTCATAGTGTGTAAGTGGATCTTCAAAAAGAAGAGGGGCACAGATGGAAAGGTGGAGATCTATAAAGTCCGTCTGGTTACCAAGGGTTATCGTTAGTATTATGGTATTGACTATGATGAGATATTTTCTCCTGTGGCAATGCTCAAGTCTATTTGGATTATGCTTGCGATAGCAGCACATCTGGACTATGAAATCTGATAAATAGATATGAAAACAACCTTCCTAAATGGAGAGCTAGAAGAAGAGGTGTATATGATATAACCTGAAGGTTTCATATCTACAGATGAGTCTAAGATATGCAAGCTTCAAAGGTCCATCTATGGACTTAAGCAGGCATTTCGGAGTTGGAACATGCATTTTAATAAAGTGATCAGAACATATGGCTTCATTAAAAATAGAGAGGAATCCTGCATATACAAATGGGTTAATACTCTGTGGTAGTATTTTTTATTTTGTATGTCAATGACATTCTCTTAATCGAAAATGACATTCTTGCATTATCGAGAATAAAAGTTTGATTGTCATCACAGTTCTCTATGAAAGACTTGGAAGAAGCATCTTTCATCTTTAGGATGAAGATCTATAGAGATAGATTTAAAAGGTTGCTTAGATTATCACAGTCGACGTATATTGATACTATGCTGAAAAGATTCAACATAGAGAATTTTAAGAAAGGCTATCTTTTGATAGGCCAAAAAATTTTTCTTTTGAAGAGTGATTATCCGACAACTCCTCAAGAGAGAGAGAGTGTATGAGTAGAATTTCATATACTTTGGTAGTGGGATCTATTATGTATGTCATGATATGTACGTGACCGAACGTGGCATACTCATTAGGAGTGGTGAGCAGATACCAATCCGATCTAGGTGAGAATCACTGGAAGGTCATAAAGACCATCCTTAAGTATTTGAGAAATACTAAGGATCAATGGCTTATCGATGGAGAATCTGACTTAAAACTTATGGAGTTTACAGACTCCAATTTTCAGTCAGATCATGACGATAGTAAAAGCATATTGTGATATATTTATACCTTGAACGGTGGAGCAATTTGTTAGAAAAATTTCAAGCAGTACACTGTGGCTAACTCTACTTGTGAGGCAGAATATATCGCGGCATCCGATGCTGTGAAGAAAGCTATGTGGTTACAAAAGTTCATCAATGAGCTTGGAGTGGCACCCTCTCTTGATGGCCCTATCTTGTTATACTGCGATAGTATTGGTGCCATTGTTCAAGCGAAGGAACCAAAGTCACATCAGCAGACCAAGCACATTCTGCACTGCTACCACCTAATCCGAGAGATTGTAGATCGAGGTGACGTCGAGCTTCAGAAGATCGACAGAAAGGAGAACCTAACCGACCCATTTACTAAAGTCCTTGATATCAAGGAGTTCGAAGACTATAAATCAAAGATAGATATACGATACTGTACCAATTGGCTTTAGTCCAAGTGCGAGTTGTTGGAAATTATGTTCCCAAGCCAATCGTCAGCCTGTTAATGGTTGTGCTTATCATTGTAATTGTATATAAATTATTGAATTAATAAATATTATTTGATTTTTTCATCACTGTGTATATCTTATTTTGAACTCCTGTTATGTGATGAAGTCTTTAGGACTATTTGATTCGATATAGGAGGATATATTATTTAGTCCTTAAACCTTAAATTCATGACTAAATGATATACTATTATTAGGATGATAGCTAGATCAAGTATAGGTCATTGTGTGTCATGTACGTTGGTTGTCTTCTTAACCAAAGAGTGCAGAGACACTGGCATGGCATGCAAGTGAGACGTAGGAGTACATCTCACTGAACGTGATCAATTGCTGAGCACTCTGCTGTCAAGAGTAGCTCACAAAGGATATGGGTATAAGTGTCCCTCCGACCTGAGATCACCATGGTAACTTGCAAGCAACTCACTCTACTTTGATGCTGGACTACTTGAATTTCTAATTCAGTGATGAAAGATTTCTGGGCATAGTCAAGTACTTACGAAGTCAGTGTGTGAGTCAAGATGGAATTGATCCCTCCAAATAAGTAGGAGTTAATGTATCAGTGTGTTTCAATTCAGTAAAATCTTCATCGGGATAATCCATGTGATAGATTTTAAAAATTGAAATACAATGTGGATGACCATATCAGGGTTGGCAGTTAAACTCTAGCTCACCTTGAGCATTTGGGTCAAAGAGATGAATTATACGGTGACCATGTGCTAATAGGTTCTTGAATGATGCTTTGCAATCTTTAGACATATCTGGACATCGAATATCATTACTAGATGGTCACTTTGATTAGTATAGAAAGATTATTTTTATACTATCGATTTAGGTTCGAACCTATGGGATCACATTCAAAAAAAATTTTTGATTGATCATATAGCTGATCAACGATTAAGAATCATTCCAAGGTAAAACAGTCAATCTGATTGATGATTAACTCTGTGCAAAAGTTACAATAAATTAATTCACTAATTATTGATGAATTATGAAAAAATTGATTAGTAATTAAATTACTAATTAACTCAGTTTGATTGAACATTAAGATTTGGATTGAATCTAATTGAATTGGATTCAATTTGGTTTGACTCGATTAGGTTATGAGATGACCTAATCGCTAAGGTTATTCGATTCCTTATATGATCAGGACTTGAGTTCGATTAATTTTTTATTTGATTAAGATTTGATCAAAATTATTTGCAACCTAATTAGATTATGTTTAATGGTTCAATTGGATTTAACCTAATTTGGTTGGGTTAAGAATCTAATTGGATGAGAAAAATAATTCAAATTCAAATCCCTTGCACCTCCTTTATCTGTGCCCTCTTATTCTTCACGTGAGAAATATTTTATTTGATTTTTTCTTATATCTAGAAGCCTTTCTCATATTCTCATTTGAGTCGTTTTGAATTAGAAATTGGTTGGTTTAAATTTGAGTTCAAATTGATTTGAATTTGAATGAAAATCTAGAGTCCAAATTGAGTTGGACTCTCCTCTTCACGCCACCATATTTCTCCATACATAAAATATTTTTGTATGAGATTTTTTGCACCATTTTGATATTGGTCAACTCCTCTCTAAGTTTATAAGATAAGAATAAAGTTTTGTTCAAAATTTAATTCAAATTTGATTTAAATTGATAATAAGGATCAACCAACATTTGAATTTGAACCGAAACTACCTTATTCTTATCCTTATCTTCCATAGGATGCCAACCTTAAAAGGAGATCAGTTTTGTGTGAGATTAGAAGTAATTTTTGGTATGAAAAATCTGAGAGAAGGGACATAAAAAGATGAGAGAGGGTTGGGCTTCCATGTATGAGAAACAGAGGAAGTGTTCTTCCTCTCGGGCGTGAGCTGCGGGCTCTAGGGTTTCATCTCTAAGTTTTGTGAGAAAAAAAATATAAAAGTGAGTTTTATCTAATCTTTCACACCACCATCTCCTCATAAAGCTTCATCTTCTGATCTGAAGGAGTTTGAGAGATCCAAAGAAAGAAGCTTGGATCAGCCATCCAGAGCCTTCAATGTGAGCTAGCACTCCTGTGAAGGAAGATCCGATCAGAGCTTCGAGTGGATAATCTATAGAGGTCGGATAACCTATATAGCTGTTCAATATCAGTGAGAGCTTTGTACCATGCTTACCAGCAGTAGAGATCATTGACCCATAAAAAAATGATGAGTTCTGAACTCTACCGACATAATCTAAAAGTTAGATCAGATTGAGGGCATCGATGTGATCGATACAGTTTTCTATTTTATATCATATTTTATATATAAATTTTTTATATTATAGATCCTTAATGATATTTTAAATCTGAACTAAGATATGTTTAGAAGATTAAAATATTTAATTTTTATTATTTTACTATAAAATTTTAAAAATACATGCTTTGAACTATCCATTTTCTTTCAATATATGCATATTAAATTTGAATTTTAATTTTATTTAGATCTAATATATGATATTTTAATCTAAATTTAATTAATGATTAATCGTACAAACTGATATAAGATTATCCTGCTGTAGGATTTATCCCTTACAGTAAAAAGGTTGTCCTAGTTTGTGCTGATCGTTGATAAAATCTGATTTTTTATATTACATATGATATTTATGATCTGATTTAGATATGATCTAAGATTGATTAGATCTGATATAATTTAGATTAGATCTAAATTCAAGCATATATGATATGTAATTAGATTAGATGGTCCGATTAGTAAGTACTTGGATTGGATTGATCATCAGGCCATCCGATCATAGGAGCAAAAAGGGTTTAAAGGCCCTCTCATCTTATTCAATGGGGTGCTCTTATGGCATATAGGGGTGCCATGTGATTAAATTTCATAAATAAAAATGTAAAGAAAGAACTTATTTTTCTATAAAATCCTAGATCTTGAAATCCTAGATTTGTTGTATGTGATATAAAGTTGTATGAAAAATAAAATATCTAATCTATATGATTAAAATTATTTTAATCATGAAAAAATAAAATCTTGAATCATAAAATAATTAGATATGATCTAAAAAGTATTTATGATTATTTTATTTTAGTATTATGTAAGATTTTTCAGATTCAAAACTCCTTGAATCGTGCTCGCATAATTACTGAGCTGATCAAGTTTTGATCTGAGTTAACTCAATCTTCTTGTACAGCTAGCTCAATATTGATTGAGTCGATCTAGTTCTAGAATAAAAACTTTTGGATAATATTTGTTATAAATTATTCACAAAAGAAAAAATTAAAATTATTTCAAACCTAAACCTAAATTCA
Organism: Elaeis guineensis; assembly: GCF_000442705.2. Classification (NCBI taxonomy): domain Eukaryota; kingdom Viridiplantae; phylum Streptophyta; class Magnoliopsida; order Arecales; family Arecaceae; genus Elaeis; species Elaeis guineensis. Next base: position 54,558,086 of record NC_025996.2, on the reverse strand, counting down.
TGTTGATGCTGAACTTAATTATGAATTAAGTACAGAATCGATTAGATCTAGAATTATGATTTAAGATCTAATGACATTGCATAAAATATGAGGGCATGGGTTAGCTCAAATCAGATCTTCTTAATTGGGTTAGACCTAAAGTTAGAATCAAAGAGTTAATTGATCATGTAGAGAAATTGATTAAGTTTAACCAAATATTGAATTAGATTAACCAAAGTTTTTCTAATATAATAGTTGTAGATGGTCAAGTCCATATCTTTGATTAAACCAAATGGACCTTGATTGTGGCTCAGTGGTTGAACCCGAATCATTAAGTTGGTCAAATTGAAACTAATTAACCAATTAGTGTCTAAGGTAAGTTCGACATTTCGACCGATGGTTTTTAATTGGGAGTGGCTTACCTAACTATTTCGATGGTGTCTAAGGCAAGCTTAGCAGATCCTCCCATCAATCTCACTTATCTGATCAATTTGATAGATTATGTCTTGATTAGACCACTAAGTGATTCGAATTGATCCATGTTATTAAGGTTGATCAGTATGACTGATCTAAATGTCAGTTCGATCAGCATGATCCTAATCCGATTAAGTGACTTGATAAAATCAGTGGGAGAATTGTGATCTACTGATTGATCTCTTCTTCTCTCTTCTCTAAATTATTAGATCCCTAAAATGAGCTGGTTATGGTGATAACTAGATCATAGCCTCCCATTAAGGTGAATGGTAATTGGTCCATTATTTTTTATTGACATTACAGGTGCCATCCGTCTAGTGTTCTCTTTGAATGATAAAATTATTATTTATCATATGATGACTCTATTGTACTATCTGATGATAGTTAGATTGATCGAGCTATCTTCAAGCCTGATCATTCATTAGCTAGAATTATTGAGTAGGTTCATGTTAATGGTTTGACCTAATCGGGACTTTCTGTGGAGGCCCATCGCCTACTGAAATGAAACATGAGGCAAAATTAATTACTAAAAATTATTTGAAGAAATAATTAGTTAAAAACCTAACTCTAGGTGCATATGGGTTGACCGAGCCATCTTTGGATTTGTATACAGTCTGTGTGGATTCTAATACCCGCTAAAAAATTAAGGTAATTCCTCAAATTGGAGATCGAAGCTACCAATTCGTATAAGATAATGGAAGAATTTTTAGACTAAAGTTCAAGTCTTTAGGCTTAATCAATTCACAAACATAGAGGTCTTGTATTTTTCTTTCAGTTATGGCTAGATGTCTGTTACTTTGTTCACTATTTGACAGTGACTAATTTGTAGGACCCAACTTCGATAATTGTTATCAGAAACTGCAAATAGTTCTAGAGCACGAATGGATCCTATATATGATTACGAATCCAGCAACTAATATTCTCACACCCAACACATATGATACGATCAAAGATACTTATTAGAAGTAGATAAATGATCATACCACCATGTGGTATTTTTGAGAGTAACAAAGAACATGAATTTAGTTATAAATTTGATGATGCTCAAGTGGGAGGAAATTTTTCAAAAGTGGAAGGAGTTTTTTCACACCTCTGAAGATGTATCTTCAGTGGGACAACAAATCTTTGAGAAAGAAAAAGAAGGTGCAAGAGTGTCATGCTTAGACTGATGAGCCCGAACTGACAAAAGAGTCTAAGGTTAACCTGGTCTGGCAAAATCTCTTGATTCGAACAGGCTAAGAAAAAAAAATCAGCAAAGAGTTGCTGGACAAAGTACTTATATGATAATACTTTGTGATTTCTCTATCATGATACTACTATCTGGATATTAGATATTGAAAGTCCATGCAAATTATTGCAACGACTTCAAGTTAGTAGAAAGATTAAAAATAGCAAGAGGTTCTTGAACGTTGGAGATAGAAATTATGTTCCAATCCTGATTTTAAGAATCATCGAGTCTATTTTTAATTCTAACAATATCATTTTAGTGATTGTCACTATTGTCTAATAATTTTTATGATATCATTATGAATAATATTAAAATCATATGGACAACTGAGAAATAACTTTTATACAGCCTGTTAGTGTAATGTGCACACCAAACAAACCTTTTATAGTAGATAATGTCACAGATATCTACCTTTGGCATTATAGGCTCAGTCATATAAATAAGAATAGGATCAATAGGAGATAATTTTCAAAGTCAATGATTGTGAATCATTGTCAACCTGTCAATTCTATCTTCTTAGTAAAATAACCAAGTTACTTTTTGCTGAAAAAGGTGAACGAGCCAATGATATTTTGAATCTGATACATACTGATGTATTGGATCTACGAACATGTTTGTCATAAATTTAGAATATTTAAAATATTCAAACAATTCCTTAATAAGGTAAAAAAATAAATTGAAAGAATATTGAAACTCTTCGATCAAACCAAGGAGGAGAATGCCCTTCCAATAAATTTTTGACATATCTAGAAAAGAATAAGATTCTCTCCTATTGAAATCAATTTTGTTAGACATAATTTGATCCATGATAGGGTTTACAAGTCTGTTAGTCTCCATTTAAGGTTATGCTCTTAAGACTATTTATCATGTTCTGAACTGGATTCCAATTTAATCAGTCATAAAGACTCCATATAAGATATAGACCAGGTGCAAACCGATACTTTCTTAGCTTAGGGTTTGGAAGTATTTGGTTTATGTCAAGTATTTATAGACTAATTAGCTTGGATCTTGGTCCTATATGTATTATTTTGTAGGGTAACTCCAAAGAATTTAGAGGATATAATAAGAACAAAAGTTGTTCAGCATTCTTTTTCGAAAAAGAATACCTTGGTGAAGGAACTGATGCCTTTAATATAGAACTTATGAAGTTTGACAGATAGAAGAACCGATACAATCTAAAGAACCCATAGAATCAAATTTGATTAGATCTAATTCGAAACTCATTGTAGAGGCACCATTAAAAAGATCCGGTAGAGTACTACATCCGTCGGATAGATACTTTGATTTCTAGTTTGGGGATGTGATCTTGTTGAACTCAATGAGAACAATAAGGATTTGATCGCCTCCATGGATGTCATGCAGAGATCTAACTCTGATTAGTGGCGTGGAGCCATAAAGTTTGAAATGGAGTTCATAAAGATCAATGGTGTATGGACACTCATTGATTCACTCGAAGGGGTAAAACCCATAGGATGTAAGTGGATCTTCAATAGGATCAGAGAGCACAGACGAGAAGGTGGAGACCTACAAAGCCCATTTGATTGCCTAAAGATATCGTTAACATTATGGTATTAACTATAACGAGATAATTTTTTCCTATGGCAATGCTAAATATTTTGGAGTTGGAACATGCATTTTGATAAATGATCAAAATGCATAACTTCATTGAGAATGAAGAAGAACCTTGTAAATAAAAATAGATTAATAGTTCTGTGAGTGTATTTCTTATTTTGTATGTGAATAAAATTTTTTTAATCAAGAATAACATTCTTTACATTATAAGAAATAAAAGATTCACTGTTATCATTGTTCTCCATAAAGGATTTGAGAAAAGGCACCTCTCATCCAAGGGATGAAGATCTATAGAGATAGATCTAAGAGGCTATTTAGGTTATCCCAGTCTATGTACATAGAGTATTTATGAGTAGAATTTATTCTATTATGTACACTATGTACGAGATTGGATATGATATACTCACTAGGGGTAGTGAGTGAATACCTACAAGATCTGGATGAGAATCACTGGTAGGTCATCCTTAAGTATTTGAGAAATACTAAGGACTAGTGACTCGGTTATAGAGAATCTGACTTAAAACTTGTAGAGTATGATTTCAATTTTTAGTTGGATATAATAATAGCAAGAATATATCAGAATACATCTTTATCCTAAATAATGAAGCAATCTGCTGGAAAAGTTCTAAGCAAAACAATATAGCCAATTCAAATTGTGAGGTTGAATACATTGCAGCATCTGATGCTTGCAAAGAAGCTATGTGATTGTAGAGGTCTATTGACAAGCTAAGAGTGGCACCCTCCAATGATGGTTCTACTGTATTGTACAGCATCAAAACTATAGCTCATGCCAAGGAGCCAAAGTCTCATTAGCTTACCAAGTATTTTGCATCGCTACCAACTTATTTGAAAAATCTGTTAAGGTGACGTCGAACTTTAGAAGATCGATGGAAAGGAGAACATGACCAACCCATGTACTAAAGCCTCGATATCTAAAAGCTCTGAGATGATAAATTGAAGATGGGTATATGATACTATACTGATTGGCATAAGTATAAGTGGAAGTTGTTGGAAAATATATCCTAAAGATAATCATTTGATGATTATGCTAATTATAATTATATATGAATCGATAAATAATAAAAGTTATTTGATCTTTTTATCACAAGATTATATCTTCTAATGAACTCCTATGTCATGAGAAAATTCTTAGGATTACTTTGATCGATAAAAAAAGATTTATCACGTAGTCTTTAAATTGGTTCACGACCAAACGATACGCTATTACTGGGATGATAGCGATATCAAGTGTAGGTCATTGTGTGCTATATGTATTAGTTATCTTCCTAACCAAATGGTGTGGAGACACTAGTATGGTATGTAGGTGAGATATAGAAGTACATCATCACTAAACATTACCAACTGCGGAGCACTCTGCTGTCAAGGATAGCTCGCAAAGGATATAGATAGAAGTATCTCTCTGATCTGAGATCACCAGATGACTTGCAAGTAACTCACTGTACTTTGATGCCAAACTATTATTATGATCCAGGTGGTGTGCCCAAGGCCCAGGGGACCAAGGCTAAGGCCAAGGTCCATCATTCATGAGGGCTTCATGGAGGCTCTAGGGCTAGTTGGGCCCTAGGTTGAAAGGCTGTGGGCCTTTCGGGTACTTGAGGTCTAGGTTATGTGGGCCTCAAGGGATCAACTCTTTACGGGCCAGGTCTGGGTCTAGGATAGGTGAGATTAGGTTGAGTCATGGGTGTACATGGGCTTGGGTTAACCTAATCTCCCATAGAGCTGGTCAAGGGAGTTTTGGGTTTGGATCACTTGACCCGTGTTTATATATACATGTACTTGTATAGGTTTGATTAAGCCTAAGGAATACAAGAACCATTTCTCCTAAGTCTCTCTCTCTCTTCTCCCTCTCTCTCCAGCTCTTCTCCATGCCCCAGGAGCAAGAAACCCTAGGGTTTCTTGCCGCCAGTCCATAAAAGGAAAGAAAGGAAGGGAGGTGCTAGCCCCTTCCCCCTTGCAGCCGCCAACCAGATCTGTCTCTCCTCTCTTGCAGGCATCCAAACACCAGGTCTAGACTTAAATCTCTTGAGAAGAGGTTGGTACAAGTTCCTCTCAGATCTGGAGTTGATCTGAGGTCGTTTGAGGTGCGGGTGAGATCTCCATCAACAGATCTACAAAAAGGCTGCAGCAGGACAGATCTGTGAGGTCTGTCTCCATCTATGTTCTTCCCATCTAGAATACCCGATTCAAGATTATAATTGAAGGACCTCGGTCCAGGTCTGATCTGGTTGAGTACTAGATCTTGGATTTTTTAGAGGTGGTTTCAAAGGTGTTCTTCATCTGGAACGAAAGGCTGACGAAGAAGACAGCAACCAGGCTGATTTCGTCAAGGGCCTTGGATCATGTCCAGAAGTCTCCAGATCTATTTGTTGCTGATTCTGTAGCACCAAAGGTCTATGGGAGGAGCCGGATCATGCTCCAATAGTTGGTATCAGAGCCACGTGGTGAGGAAGTGGTTCCAAGTGCGAGAAGTTGAAGATCCCAAGTGCTGAAAATTTTC